>NC_031774.1:1732040-1748434 GCF_001522545.3 Parus major | reverse complement strand
TGGTTATTCACCCACTTTCTCTCTGTGGAAGACTGAGGAAAGCAAAATAAAACATAAGCTCTGCTATTATGCAAGAGTTACAGAGAGATTTAAGAGTTCTCACTACAGCAATGAAAATGCTGAAATAATGAAAGGCTAAGCTAAATTAAGACAGCAAATTACAAAACTGCTTCCACACTGGCAATAAAGTTGATGTAAACCCAGAAAAATGCTCCTATTTTCTTCACCTGAGCTTGATAAACTCCACAGCAGAAATCTAACACTGTTTTAAGCACTGCTTTGTAAAATTCACCTTGGATTATTTTATCTCTCCCACAGCTATCCAGTGGTTAAAGGGGGTAGACATACCCACATCTAAAGTGCTGTTGGTCAAAGAATTTCTTAGAATAATTATCTTGATAGATAGAATATCTATCTTGAGATCAAAAATTGATTATAGGACAGGTTAATAGACTGTGTTTTCCCAGATGTATTAATAAATTTGAGGATTACCACAGAACTTCAAGTAGTTTTTTTAATGTCCTGGGAAAACCTGTGGGGCATTGCTGTTGAATTTTGTAGAATTTAACTTTCAAAAGGGAATTTAAAAATATATATATATATATATGTCCTGCTCACTGACTTTCTAGTTAGTGAAATGAATTGATAACTTTTATATATTTTAACAACTTCAACTTAAAATCTTTTTCAAACCCTCTCAAACTCCCAAAAGATGAGGAATTCAGCCTAGTTTTGAACAAATTCACTTCCAAATTCATAGAGGTGTACATGATGTTACCAAACAGAAGCCAAGATGTTTTTAACCAAGTTGTGAGACCATGTCAATATTGGAAGATACTCTGGAGAGAAATCTTGCAATGTTTTTGTGCTTGTGGGACACCCTAGAGCTGCACAAGATCCCTGTTCCTGCTCTGCCTGTAAGAGTGAAGGATTTCAGGAGATGATTCCAGAGCTGTGGGCTTGCAATTCATCACTCAACCTGAGCAGTTAAATTGTAATAGGAGGAGCTGAAGTGGGTATCACAATTCTCAGATTTCTCCTCACAAACCTACAGAAATATGGGGGGGATACATAATTCAAATGTGTAACTTCTACACAGAAATGAATTTCCAATATAGATGCATGGTTATGGTTTTCTCTGCAGAGAAAAAGAGGCATTACCATGTGCAAAAGCACAATTAAGAGTAGCAAACACAAGGAATAAACACAGTTTTCCTCCCCCTTTATTTTGCATTTTATAGGCAATCACATATATCGCCAGTAATTATACACTTATAATGATCTTCAGTAACTGGAAAAAACAGATTCATTACTTCCAGAATTTGTAATTTACAATCTCTGTATCGACAGAAAAATGGCATAAATTCAAATTAAAAAGTGAGTTAAGTTCCAGAGGAGTTATATATATTAGCTAAATATGTCTTTAATGATATTTAGCATATATTCATCCAGTTTTCATTAAAATATTTTCAATATTTTTATAGGTGTATCATGCCATATTTTCATTGAGCAATGAAATTCAAGAGCACTATATATATGTTCTTATAATAATATTGATATTATATATATATATATATATATATATGTATGTTCTTGATGAGTTTGGGAAGGACAAGAGAATGTCTCAGCTCAAGGAAGAAGAGATCTAAATACAGTAAAAATCATCACTGCCATGCTTTCAAATATCAAGCATATCCTACATGTCCTTAGAACAAAATAAATTGGAAGCCTTTCCCATGGGCAATGTTTATGTCTCACAGTCACAGTAATTACATAGTTACAGTTAAGGATTTACATTCTTGGGGCTGTTAAATATAGCTGGTCATGTTAACTCTGTGATCATCACCATCATAATGTTCAGTTTTGTAAATCACTAAGAAATGCTAAAGGAATTGGCCTCCAGAAAGGACAAACGTCAGCAGGCTGCTCAAAAGAGGGGTACTTACAAAAAAACAGCCCAAATTCTCTCAAAACTTCTGCTTGCAGAACTTTCAAGTTTCAGAATTGCAGCCTTAAGTCACACCCCAGTTATATAATTTAAACAGAGGAACACAACCAAGGAGTTATGTTTTAACATGGAAATGTAAAACTTTGTTTTATATAAGGTTTATCTTATATAAATAAGGTTCCAAACCTTATTTGGAAATGTGAGCTTTACATTTCCAAACACAGAATAACTGGGACCACAGGGTGTTTGGATTGATGCCTCCAGCCTTCTCCATTTGTGCTCCTAAATTCATTTCTCATGAGTAATTGTGCATCTAACTCCAAGAAAATTAGATTACATATCCCATTAGTTTTAATGGCTTAGGAGAAATAACTGGGATAGATTGTGCATGGCAACTAAGGAGTTATAGCTGTGCATTGTGTGGGCAATCACATGATTTCACTGAAGAGGGTGTCTGTACACACAGAAAACCATATTCACACCAGAAAGGCAGCCATGAAGTCCTGGATTGGAAGTTATTTTTCACTTTTATTCACTCTGCCTTTTTTTTTTTAAAGGACAACCTATCACATATTGAAGTTGAAATGTTTTTCAACTGCTTGAACAGATTCTTCTTCTTTATTACTACATTATTATGCCTTATTTTATTCCCTTATAAGTAAAGTATATCAATTAAAAAAACCACAAAACCTAGAGATTCCTGCATATCAAAAAGAATGTGAACATTGATACAAAGTCATCAACCCAACCCAGCCTAGCTGAGTCTTTGGTATTGACCCTTGCCACAAAACAAAGGTAACAGGGCTCAAGGATAACTTGCAAAAGTGAGTTCTGGCATTTCATTAAGTACTCAGAAGGAAAAGAATATAATGAGCCTTGTGTTGAAATCCTGTTGTTTATCTATTTTATGCATGGGTGTTCTTATAATGTTTTATTTTCATCTCAGTTGAGCCAGTGTTTGTCATTTTTACTTTAAATCAAATATCTGTACTCCTTTTGAGGACAAAGCTGTAAGTCTTTTTTTTACTATAGCTTTCTTTCCTATGCCTGTGGAAAAAAAAAAATTAAGTTGTTCAGATGTTGATATAAAAGCATTGCAATATTTTGCTATCATTTTCTTTCCTAATTTTATACAGTGTCAAAGCTAACTTCCATTAATCTCATTTACTTCAGCCTATAGGGATTCCTAGATGATTTTATCAATTTTTAAGTCAGTAATTCTTAAATTCTGAAAATAATGCCAAAGATTTTTTCAATGTGAATCACCTTTTTTTATTAATTAATTAAATACATTTATTTAATTTGCTATCATCATATCCATTTCCTTAAGTTTAACAGATTTCTCTGGACTTCTATTCTTAATGCCTAGCCTTAATCACACTCAAAAATTTTATATCACTTGTGCATTTTTCTTCTTAGGGATGTTTTGTATCATTTTTTGTAAATATAAGCGGACACAAATACATTTTTAGCAATACAAAAAGTTAATGTGAACTTAACTGAATTTAAGTGGTGAACTTAAATGATGCACATATGCAAACACACATCCCCCAAAAGTAATGCAGAGCTTTAGGGTGTAACATTAACTTTTTACTATCTTAAAAGCATCTCCTGTTTCCTCAGTTCTCTCAAAGATGTTTTCTGTGCAACATATAGGATAAAATATAGGAAAATAAATTTTTTAGGTAATAGAGTTATTTCAGGACTCTGCACCATTGGATATTGAATATGAAAATACACTAGGTACTCTTCAGTAATATTATTTGATTTTCTTATAGCAAAAAAAATTGTGAAAATAATTACTTATGATGAGATCTGGCAGAGCACTTTGTAACATCTGTTCTTATGTGGATGTGGATGTGGATATTAAAGTTTAATATAACTTTTTAAATAAGCAGTCCAAAGGAATAGTTCAATGTAAGATTTTCTTGAAGAGAAAACCAAAAAAGACAGCCAACATTTAAAGATTTTTTTCTTAGAATACTTTGACAATTTTTCTTCAGTTAAACATGTCCATTATAGTAGCAGGAATATTTTCCTAAAGTTCCTTTTTGGTGTTTTTGTTCCTTATGTAGCAGGTCATTCCATTAGGTAACCCTCCAAGTGACCCAAAGGAGATATATTAAAATCTAGTAATACAATACCCTTGGACTATTTTACATAATAAGAATTTTTTTTTTTCCAACTCCCAGATGTTGCTAAAGGACAGAAAAAAAAAAGACCTGTAAAATTCTTCATCATGAATCTTTTTTTTTTCTGCAAATCCCTTTTTTCCCCCTTTCAAAAGCAATTCTGAATAGAGGTAAAAGAAGACAAAACTTGACCTTTTGTGATCCCAGCATTAATAGGTCTGTTCATAATTCAATCTGTGTGTGTGTAGAAGCATCCATGTGGAAACATGCAGGCCTGAGAGACATAAAGCCTTTCCCTTTAAACATTATCTGACCCTATGAGTCTTATTCACAAAAGAAGGCTTACGTACGCATAAGTTGAAAAAAATGCATGCTTTCATTGTGCCAGAGAGAGCCTACACATTTTTACTCCTCATTCTCCAGGAAAACTCATCATGGAAGTGACACTTGTACAGGAGCTGGGCGAGGGAATGGTGAAAGAGCACAACGTAGCAAAGAAACAACCCAGCACACGCAAAGAATACACTTCTTTTCTCATTAAAAATATGGAAGGGTCATCTCTTCTGCTGGCATGTGACAGGGTGAGGGCACGGATGTGAGAGGAGCTGCTGTTCCCTGTGTGTTGCAGCCTTGCAAAACTCCACCTGAGGAGAGCAGCCTGTTTTTTTCTTTTACTTCTTTTTCTGTTTTCTCCTCCTGCAATCTGTGCTCACCAAGGTGAGGGATGCCTGTGTCACTTGTACCTGGACAGGGTACAACACAGTAAATATAAATATTTCTAATGCCATGTCTACAATTTCACAGATTCCAAGGATGATGATTGTACACTGCCTTCCAGAGAATCCTGCAAGGTATTCAAAGCCTACAGATGCTGCTGTAAATCGGCAGCAAACAGGAGTACCAGGTATTTGTGCTGTGTCAATACGTGAGGGCCATCTATTATCACCAGCATCCATTCACGCCTCTCCCGTTTAGCTTGGCTGTGGAAAGTCAGCTGTCAGTTTAAATGCTTGGTTACCCAGAGCCCACTCATGGTATAGCAGAGAGTGCTCCGAGCCACTTTGCGCTCAACCTGTCAATTGCAGCCTGAACAAGGGGCAGGGACAATTGTAAGAACAGCAATAAGAGTTTACACTTAATGAAACAAATCCTCAGCTGGTACAGATCAGCCAAGCTTCAGCAGCTGCTGTATTGATTTATAGCACGATTTGAGCTCAGCATGTAATTATTTTCTAAACAAGGCAAAACAAACACCATCGGGAATCACAGGGAAGACTTTTTCTTAATGAGCAATGAGTGAAGTCATGATGACATTCCCACCAGTTTCCAGCATGTTCCCTCCCAGTAGAGGGGAAAAACTATCCAGATTTTGAAAATCACATCTGCATCTTCATGTGCCCAAAAAGTCCAAAATACAGCTTCAACAGCACTCAGCTTTTAGAATCTCACAGGAGAAATGCTAAGGAATGAAAGAAATGGAATTTCACAGCCCTTTATTGCTTTAATTGTAAAAAAGAAGCAATACTATTCAATAGGTAATCAGAAACTAGAAAAAAAACAACATCAAAAGTGAGGCTGTGATGGTGCCACAACTAATTATTTGCAATGGGTTCAAATGTCCAGATTCAGCACCTTTTTAAAATAAAAAAACTTTAAGATGTAAAATATCACATATCCCAGTGATACCAATTGTGTTAAAAATTGGTCAGTGGTTGAATATCTAAGTTAGTGAATAAAAATCTAATCTGGGATTGATTAAATATATCTACATTTTATTTTTTTTGTAATACATATGATAATTAATATGCCCTCTACAGTGATACAATGCCTTCTCTTCAAATTACACTTACGAGAAATTGTTGAGTCAGAAAAATTACAAAAATGGGGACTATTAAAAGGTAAAGCTTGATCATTTAACATGGAAATACTACAGAATTTGCATTCAGGTTCATGTCAAGTGACACTGAAATTAATATCCACATTGAAGGACATATGAAATATTGACAACTGATTGCTAAAGGGAACCACACTTCTCTTGTCTCATTGGTGGGACAAGAGAAAACACTCAATACATTTGTATAATATTGTTTTGGGAACCAAAAACCTATTTACAAAAAACAATCCTTGAGAGAAAACTGTTCTCAAGAAACCTTCCCCTGGGAACAAATCAATCACTGACATGCTGAAAACTCTCTCAGGCTCAGAAAATCACTGTAACTTTTTAATCTGTTTTTCTGATTCTGCTGCACTTCTTCTCACACGTGGATTTCCCAGTCCCCCTGGGCCAAGCTCCTTGGGAATATCCCTCACGGGGAGTTCTGTTTATCTCAGTTCTCTGGGTCAGGAAGAAAACTCCAAAGCTTGTCAGGCTCTTGTTTCTCGTGTTTATTAGGATGTTATCACAAAACAGACTTTTCCAGACTTCTTGCTCAAGTTCAATTCATCCTGCCCTTGTGGCCCACTTTGGCTTTGCAAGCACAAAACGACCTCGAACTGTGCAGCCTTTTTATCTTTATACTTATTTTTATCCAATTAACAATAGACACGTAAATTATTTTTCTTAATGACCCAATGACCCATCACCTGTGTGCTGCACTGCAGCATTTTCTATCCAATCACTCATTACTACCCAAAAACCTCTAGAAAAAGAAGATGAAGAAGAAAGAAAAGGAAAAGAGATAACACTCTAAATCCTCCATCTTTTCTTCTGCTTTCTAAACTAGTTTATACTCTAAACTAACTTTTTCACCCAGTGACTTAAAAAATTCTCTAATCTACACACTCACACTTCAAGCTTTTCTATCTAACTTTAACAGTTCTTTTCATGTATCACCATGAAAACATGCCCATAAATTTAATGAAATTCTATGAAATTCAGTGTTCTGGATCTCAGAGCCAGGCATCAAAGACAAGGGCACACACTCTGTGTCTCAGACTCCAACAATCACATCCACAGATATTCTTCCTAAAAGAATTCCAAGAGTTGTGTGATCCATGTGAGGTGCTTGGCCACTGAGTGTGCAGTGCCTGTCACCACCTCCATGGTTTTCAACGTGCCAGAAGATTTTTGGAGGAGAGTTAAAATAGTGAACAACCTGAATGGCTTTTGCATGTAATTCCCAACATCCTAATCAATCAAATGGATTTGTAATTGTGGGTTATCGATTTACAAGCTTCAAAGAGAAAATCTGGTATCTCCAGATGAACTGAATAATAGTTATTGGGAAATCTAGAACCAAAAACATTTTTAATATTTTTCCCACAATTCCTATTTCTCTCTTCATCTACATAAATGTCATTGCTTTGTTTTTATGTTTTTACAGCCTTCTAAACATTTCAAGGATGGTTCAGGGCAATGTTTTGGTTATGGTAATTATTAAATAGTGTTTGTCTTCTACTTCTATATTTCTGCTAATAAGTGATGGGTTATTAGAAGCTTATTGGTTTGGTACATGCCTTTTAACAGGGAGAGATAAAATTACCAAGTACATGGAACTGGAAAAGCAATTAATGCTAATCTCAAAAATTTAGGATTTTTGCCAAAGTAATGAGATCAGGACTGAGGTCTACATGTGAGGTTTAGTGAGTCTGTTTTATTTAAGAAGAATTCAATGTGTTAAAAACTAGTAAATAACAAGAAGAAGTATTATTACTGAGACAAACTAACCTCAGTTATAAGTTATTGGTGGAGAAGTGAAATATCACTGATATAATTCTAAAAATATTTTCAATTATTCCAAGAAATGGAACGTTAATATACATTTACAGGTAGAATTCTGATAAGATGCATGTATTAATAATATCATATCTGAAGGGCTAAATTCTTTTTGCCATCAAGATACCTACTCTGAAATAATTCTTCACTTTTAACTTTTAATAAATTTTAATAACTTTTAATAAATTTTGTATTAATATTTCATTTTTAGAATATGCTGACAACTTCACAGCA
This sequence comes from Parus major, assembly GCF_001522545.3. Taxonomy (NCBI): domain Eukaryota; kingdom Metazoa; phylum Chordata; class Aves; order Passeriformes; family Paridae; genus Parus; species Parus major. The sequence continues at coordinate 1,740,405 of NC_031774.1, read as the reverse complement.
TGAGATATTGTAAGAAAAACGCTTGATTTAATAGCTTTTCATTATAATATTTCCTGCATAATTTTATGATTAGCTTACTGAATGTTGACACTGTAAACTACACTTTCCTCCTAAAAGAAAAGAACAGAGTTTAATGTTTGTAATTAGAGCAGCAACATAGTTCTAACAAAAGCAAAGAGCTACTTAAATTCTTAACTGAGCACTAAATATTTTGCTCTGTTGAAAAATCCCTTCTAAAATTTGGTTTACAAGCAAAAGGAATAATACATTATAAAAATAAAAATTTGAAGAAAACGTCCTAACTTTTCTCTAGAAAGTTTCAGGATTGATAAAAAGCATGACCTACACCCAAATCCCTTTTGATTATCTGAGAAATAAACACTGCAGTTAGTTCTTTCTAAAGAAAGGATGAATTCATCTTCTGCATGGAGCTGGATGACACTGAACAAATCTAGAGCAATTAAATTGGAATATATTGGGGTTTTACCTCATTTGAAGTTTCCCACCCAGTCACTGATTAGTTCTTTTTCCCCTTTGTTCCAAACACATGGACAGAAAGTAGCCTGGCAGGGATAAATAAAGAGAGGACATAATATTTACATTTTCATCATGAAAATATAGGCAGTGAAGCCATGAGAGAGAAATCTGTGCTAGCAAAAGTGTCATGAGATTAATTTTTACCAAAATTCTGTTTGGGGGCAGAACAAGTAGCTCTGCACTGCTGCATACACAGAACTGGGAACTAGGTGCTTTTACCTCTTTCTTCATCAATTCCAGATATCAGCAAAACTCAATCTGTGATTGTTAAGCACTGATCCTAATGCCACCCTTCAATTTTTGATTTTTCATGGAGATAATTGGATCAATATAGTTTTACACAGAATATATAGTATATATAGTAATATAAAATATAGTTTTACACACCTGCAATACAGCTTTACACAGAAAAGGCTAGAAAAGACAAGAAAGTTGAAGGGTCCATGTCAAACCACTCAATATGGAACTAGGAAGACAAAGAAAGAGAACAAATTTGGGGGTGAAGTGCAACAGATGTCTCCAAAGAAAAAAGGTTTATCTTCAGAGACATTCCATAGTATGAATAATTGTTCTACAAAAAGTTATTCATAATAGTCAACATTCATCATAAATTCATTTCCTTTAATAAGACCTGAAGTTTTTCCTGCCAGCCAGTATTGATACTGACTTTACAAGGTGTTTGGTTGTTTATGATAAGCACCATTAAATTCATTAATAGAACTGGATCATAAGCCAAGGAGAGACTAAATTCAGAATAGGATCACATATATATATGGTCCAGTTAAAAGTCACATATATAAAGTCACATATATAAAGTCCAGGAGGCTTTTATGTCTGTTTTCCTAAGCAAGGCATAGAGAATATGAAGTTATTGCCCTGCACAGCTCTTGCTTTCTCTCTGTCTCTCTGAGGAATTGCCCCCACAGAAAAAGATGAAAATCTGAAGAGTCAGAAATGTGTAACCTGAAATTATTTTTGGCAATTATTTAACTGTTTCATTAAGAAGAAGAGTGGTAGAAAATTGTCCCATTTTTACATGGGGGTCACAATGAACTTCAATGCCAAAAAATAACTTCTCAGGCCTCCAAATACAGTGTTTATGGTCTTCTTTTTGTCTAAGCTGTTAAAAAAAATTGCTTTATGTAATTCACTTCCTCTTTAAACATAGCTCTGCTTCTATCATTAAAAGACTATCTAATGATTTTTCTTCCTCAAAGCTAAAAGCAAACTCCAGCTGAAGAATGATGATAACATGCTACAGGCACATGCATTAAAAACCCATAAGAAGCATTTTCATATAAACACATATGGCATTTTCTTGTACATTTTCATGTAAGAATTTTTAAGTGTATTTGTTCTTTTTTTTGCATCAAATAGAAAATGGATATCTTTTAAATGTTATTAGAGTTCCTTGGCTTGCCATGTAATCACAAAAAAAAGACATTTTTCAGAATGAATAACCTAAAAACTTCATATATCCCAAGTATGTTTTCCAATGCTCACTATTTTAAAGTGGTGAAAGCTATGCCTAAATCCTATGCAGTAGAGGTGAGGTTAAAAAGAAAATTAAGACATGCTAGTTTTGACAGTAGTCAATGGTTTTGTGTGGGTTGTTTAAAACTCCCAGTGTCCAGCTCCTTGAGGGTTCTGTTTAAATGCCCTTGTGCCCTACCTATGCTGGGGGTTGGCCTCACAGCTGCATTTTCCCCTCTGAGCAGAGGCACTTTTTGCCTTCTCAAGACACCTGCCAGTCAGGATCAGCATGAGAGGATCAGTTATTGACTCCAATGAAACCAGGATTTTCATCTACTGTCCCAAAGTTTTAAAAACCATTCAGAAAGTTCTTCTAAGTGTGGTAAATGAAACCTCCAGAAAGGCAGAGGGGCTCTGTATGTGCTCAGCTTGATTGACACCAGTACACCCACTGGCCTTCAGCAATTACAGCTCAAAAGGAAACCAGCACAACTGGGAGCAGATGGGTAAGCTTTTAAGTAAATATAAAAGTTAAAGATGATTCCTGTTAGCAATGGAAAGCTTTCTTCCTGGCATGAGCTAAGGGCTGACAAAGTTACCTGTGTGGGACACACCTTTCATTTGGCAGAAAACATGGCTAAAACTCTGACTCTAAATATGATAAAATGCCTGGGCACTTGCAAAGGATCTAAGAACTTTACTGTGACAAATTCCAAGGGCACTTTTAAAGATTTCAGAGCACAAAGACCTGCACTTTCACACATAAGTAAAGTAAAAACCAAAGTAAAACATCTTCAAAGTAAAATGAGACAGGAGTTTAAGCCAAAAGAGTTGATTTCAGTCACAGATCTTTGAAATCACACACTGCATCCTTACTTCTCTTCAGTGGAAAAGAAAGACACAAATCTAGTGTCCTGTTTTTTCAGCATATGCTTGATTTTATTCTTGTATCGCTGCTGAATGGGACTACACTGACTCAATAATATTTAAACTGTTGGCTGAATTTCATAGAAAAGATATGCTTCTTCAGCCCAACAAATTGCCATAATAAAAAAGCCATAACATCTTCCAAAAACCAGGATCTGACTGTCCTCATGTGATTCTGTGCACAACACCTGAAGCTGCAGGAGAGACCAAAGCCCTGAAAGCTCCACGGAGCAGCTGTTCCCAGATTTTCTGAAAGCTTTCAGTGCTGTCTCGAGTCCAGGTTTGCACATCACTCAATTAAACCAGCAAAAAAAGCCACCAACTCCAGCAGCTCAGTGCAGCTGAGGGTCTGTCCCAGGACATTCAGACACACAGGGGGAGGGACCACTCAATTGTAAGGGGGGATGCGTCGAGATCACAGGAAAACCCGACGCATCTCGGCGTCCTCACAAAAGGCGACAGAAGCTACACAGAAGAATAGCTCTTCCTTTTCCTCCCCCAGGCCTCCACTACCAGCTAAAAATGATGCTGCTCTGAGCTCCTGATCTCCACCCCCGTGCCAGAAACACAGAAGTTAGAGATAACAAGACAGGGCATTCATTTCTGCAGTAAATTTCTGCTCCACACGCAAATTTTTATAGAAAATACTCTTTGCTTTGCTTTGCTTATCCTCTCTCAAAAATTATGCTGATACCCTTTTTCATAGGAAAATAGATAAAAGCAGGGAAATTTAGTTAATTTTTCCTTTTGCAACTTTATTTTTAAAATAAATCTTTGGTAATTCTAACTGGGTTCTAGCAAGGCTTAGTGGATATCTGAATATCATATTGTAAATCAAGTTCATGTTATTAATTTTGTTAAATCACTCTGTCTAGAGAATAGGGTGGAAACTGGTGACCTGTCTGTGGTAAGACTCCAAGATGGAGCCAAATTATGTCAGGAAGAAATACATTAAAGAGAGAAAAAAGAAGTAATTATGGTAAGTAAAAATATTTTTGGGGGGAAACAAATGAAAGATCAGAGAGTAAAAGATTGCAGATAAAAGAAATGGATAGACAAAAGTTAGAAAGAATGCAAATCTGTAAAATCAAGGTGTGACAAGTTAAACTCAAATAATTAGAATAACAAAACCATCAAGATTCAAGGCTAATAGACTAGAAAGTTTAGAAATCCACAATTTGCACTTTTCCAGTTTTAAAAATAGAAACACGGAAATAGAAGTTTCTAGAAATAGAAACACAGAAACCCAAATGCAACCCAAAAACCAGCACTTCCTTCCATCTTGTAAGAAACACAAAGAATATTCAGATGCACACAAGGGCTATGATACTTTACTTCCTTCTAACTTCTCATTTCTACAGAATTTATGTGAGGTTGCAGCAAAAAGCTCACACTTCTGTTCTCTTTTACTGCACAAGTAAAAGAACCTTGGGGAATCAGCAGTGGTGTGGCAATAGCTCCATAAATCCATTAAATTTCTGTGTAAATTAGTAAAATGCATTGGAAAACACCTTCAGGAACATTTTAATGAGTCCTTAACTACCTTCAACAACTTGAAGGGCTCAGTAGAGCTCTGCATCCTTTCTTGGCAATATTAAATTCTTCCTGCAATGCAGATATGGGGTATTCACAGCATCTTTTTAAGGAATATGCCTTAGTATTTAAATTTGTGAAAAGGACTAAGTATTTGTTTTCTTATTAAAGACAACCCATATTAATTAAAGAGAGCATAAGACTCATTTTCTTTGAAATAAAATTCTGTGTATGTACATGTGTGGAGAATTAACATTGAACACATAAACTCTATATATTCGATATTACAAAATATAGATTCTATATTACAAAAATATGCAAATGTTAAAATCTCAATTAATAGTTATTCAAATATTTGTTTAGTTGACCACAGATATCAAAGTATCACAGTAACATGTTTATACATATTACTTTAAGAACTGGTGCCATAAGGAAACGTCTCAATAAAAAAAATCATGCTTATTAATTTTTAAAAGTCATTATTTGTAACCAAACAGCAAACAGCTACTGTAAATACCTTTACAATCATGCTTTTTATGCAGATCAATACAAATAATACTGTTTAACCAAAATTCTCTGACACTCAACCTTCATATCTGTGTTGACAAGATTCTCCAATGGTTTGTTACCATACAAAAGAGTGGGACAAATTACTTATTTATATATACAAAACATGCTTATAGAGGCCAGCTGCAGGTATTTTTTGGAAAGTGCATTTTAATAAGGTCCTATTCAGTGGGGGAACAAATGGGGAAAAAGTAGTTTGCACTACAGAGTTTAGTGCAAGAGCTTTCTCTTTTTCTAACAACGAAATCAATCATTTGTCCAGACTGTGGGGAGTCAGAGTTAGTTACTGAAAAGAGCTCCATATATAAACAAGTCAATAACTCATTGTGTGTTATTGTTGGACTGAAGAAGTCTGCTTTCAAAAAGCTGCCCCTGCTTCTCTGAGAATGAATGTCACTGTATTCAGAGAGGGAGAGAGGGGCCTTTTGTTTCTAGCTATTGCTAGCTGCCATTTATGTATGGGAAAAGGGATGTGGCTGCTGGTTGTCCCAGGAAAGCCACAGCATCACCTCTGCACAGCCCTGCCCCTCACTTTACTTTTGTACATGGGCTTCTGACAGAGAATTCACACGTTTCATCCAGCTCCCGAGATCACTGGGATGTTTGTAAATATTGCTTGAGTTTTATGAGGAGAAAAGGGCCAAAGAGAAGAGGAAAGAACATACCCCAGTGCTTTATTTTATCTGTGACAGCATGAGGAGTAGCACTCTGAATATAGTGTAGCCCTAAGGTTCTGTGAGTAAACATCAGTTTAGGAGCTCAGTAAATATCAGTTCAGGAACTCAAGAGCACATGAGTGAACTTTTACATGCCTTTGTACTATTTCATGCTTTTTCCTTAAACCCATAGCTGCTGAATCATCTCGATTCAGTTAGGGGGTGCAAAAAAAGAATTTAAATGTTATTTTTGTTCACCTAACTAAGCCTTAGGGTGAGAACCCTTGTCCTCCAGCCCAATCAGTTAAAATAATTTCTGACCTTTGAGATTTAACAATAAAAATTGGAGGTGCTGCAAACAATATCATTCCACAAGGGAACTCAGGGCAGTTACATTCATATCTGTTAGGCTGCTCAGTGTTTAAAGAATATTCATAGTCTAGGTTGGACTCTTCTTAAAACTATGAGCTTCACTAATTTTAAATTCCATTTTCATTTAAAAACAAGACTCAATGTATTCTTTATACTGACACAGAAATCAAAATTCCTTTTCTGCTGAGCCTAATAAAACTGGAGGCAAAAAAGCCATGATCTGTGCATCATCCTGTGGAATTAGCACAGGTTCACAGGATATAAACTTCATCCATGTTTCAAAATATTTACAGCACTTCCTTAGACTACAGAGCATTTCTTAAGTAATAAAGAAATGTAGAGGAAACAGCAGCATTTTCTCACCAAAACATCGTGATGAACATTCAATGTGTTTTAGAAGGCAGATCAATAGGGAAAGCCCAGCAGGAAAAGCTCATCAATAAAGTTTCAGAGTGTAAAATCATGGTTGCACTGTAAAATCCCAGCTCTTACACAGATTTGCAGCTCACAGCTGATCAGCTCTGTTCAAACCAGCATGGCTCTGTTGAGATCACTGCACTTCTGGATTTTGGGAGTTCATTGCAGTTACGTCTCTCTTGCCTTGGAGCCTCTGTGGGGCCACAGATTCAGGTGGAGTACTCTGCAAAGCTCACTTGTGGTTTGAAAATGGTAATTTTTAATAGATTTTATCATCAGCATCAACTACCTTTCCAGGTGTTACTTTTTTCCCTTAAAGAGTAACATTATTCTGCATATAAGGGAAAGCAGGTGACCTCCTGGGTGAAAATCACTGAGGAGCTCAGAGGAGATACAGGAAGTGAACCTTATAAAAGTAACAGCTACTAAAACTGAGGATGAATTGAAAAGCTTTGTTAAAACACACACTCATTGCAGTTCTTCTGATTAAAACCCTAGAGACTGGACTTGTACCTCAGCAGTGTTCTGAGAAAAACTTGTCTGCAAAGGAGGCAATGGCACAGCAGCTCAGGATTCAGAAACTCAGCCAGGGACTGAGCTTGGGCTCTGAACTGAGAGTTTGCCTTCAGAAGGGCTCCAGAGAGGCAATAATAATATAATAGAATAAAAGAACCTTCCAGGAAGTCTAGCTGCACTTTTCCCCCTTCAATTTTATTTATTTTGTGGATATTGAGACCCTGTTCAGGTCATGGACACTCTGCAGCCCAAGGCACTTAAACAGGAGAAATATTGACCCAACACTGAGTGAAGATCAAGTGAATATGACAAAATAAACCCACCATAGGTGAGCACATTCATGGGTGAGAGAGCTTATGGATGGCAAACATTTAATCTCAAATAGAAAGAATTCCTATATTTAAAAAAGTATTTATTTAACAGCAGTGGAGGCTGACTGACACCAATGTAACTCAGCATTTAAGTCCTAGAAGATTTTCAAACGTGCAAGTTTGGTAAAAAAAGAATATTGTAAACTGGAGGGAAAAGCTAGAAGCTGGCTGACTTAAAAAATAATTAGTAAGTGCATATTACTTTAATATTCCTGGAGTCATGCAAAATCTTCTGAATTTGTAAATCTGACAAAAAATAATTAATGTATAACAACTTCTAAGATATTTCAGGAGGAAATATCTGGCACAATTAAGTGAAATAACTGTATTTAATGAAGTGGCCATGCAATACTAGAAAAAATTGCATAAACTCCATATTTAGGAATATACATATATAGATATTTAGTTACATAAATATTTAGGGGGGGAAAAAAACCTTGGGGGAGAAATTTTAAAAATGTCTTAACTTTGAATGGGAAAGATACTAATTGCCATTAAAGACATTTTAGATAAGAAACCTGCCTGATGTGAATAGTTTCCTTTATGAAAATGAAAAGAAAATTACAAAAAATTTCAGTTATAAAAGCATTCTAAGTGCTGCTTCTTAATACTATCAATTCTCATCACAGAGAAAAATTCAGATTAGAATTCCCCCAATAACAACAATCTGTGACTCTTTCTTTCCCTATGGCAAGAAAAAAAGGAAGAGAAGGTAAAGAAAGGGCCAAAAATTGGATTTTAGGCAGAGAGAATCTGAATGTTCAAGCACACAGCAATTAGTAATGAATCAGTATCTCTTCTCTCTCTTGCTTCACCAGAAAAAGGAACACTAATAAATATTATCTGTCATGGCTGCTTTACTTGCCTTATTAAAATGCCAACTTATTAATTAATTAACTGCTTAGGACAAGATCCACCTCTACCATATTTGTACTGCAGAGAATTATTTACAAAGAATAAAAACACAGCCAGGTAGTGAAATAATAACTAAATGGT
>NC_031774.1:1697040-1727040 GCF_001522545.3 Parus major | reverse complement strand
AAGCACTAGAAGAAAGAGAGGAAAACTGAAACTGAGGGCCTGTGATCTTATGCATCTTTTCTGAAGAGACTAAAGCAAAAATGCTTCATTAAATAAATGTGGTTTTAAATAGGGTGTGAAGGAGAGATTAAAAAAAGGCTCCCAGACAGCAAAGGTGTGTTGTTCAAACAGGTATGGCCTTTGGCAGGATTTTCCATTTGTCAGGGCAACCACACTGGTGAAAGCAGAAATGAAAACAGCACAGCTGTAAATGCTGTAGTGTGAGGGGATGAGAGAGGTGAAATGGTAAAAGATGATATAGAAATAAATGAGAAAGTATTAATTTAGAATAAGCCAGTATTTGCTTCTGTAATGTGGGACACTTTGTCTAGCTCATGGGCAATAAAATCCTCTACTTCCTGTGAGTAAATGCCACTTCTTCAGTCCTTCAGTCCTAGTTTAGCCTAAAAGATAAAATAATTTCTCTGTTGTCATCTTGAATTGCTTTGTGAAAATGCATTATTGCTTTCGTGCTTACTTCAAGTTTTGGGGTTGGATTTTTTTTGGCTTTTGGGGGTTTTTGTTTGGGGTTTTTTGGGGGTTTTTTTGGTTGGGTTTTTGTTGTTGTTGTTTAAATGGCTAAAAAATTAGTCATCCCAGAATGTAATGGACAAAAGACTTTAGGTGTTATTGGGTACCCATTCCACCACTGAAACAAATGGGAGAGGAAGGTGGTAAATGCTGGCAGTTAACATAATCACCACGTGTTCTGCAGTTCTGAAGACATCTGTAATTCTCTCCAATTTCAAAGGTCTCAATATTCTTTGTTTCTCTCCTGGAGAGAAACACCTTGAAAAACAGATTAGAACATAATTTTAATTTTATATCCAGTGGCACTGGAGATATGGTTTTATCATGGACAAAGTTTTGTCTTTGAATGGAATATGTAGCATATGTATATTTTTCACAGGCAAAATATCCTCTTAGATACACTTTTTCATTTCCAGTATTTATATGAGCCCTGGCTCAAAAAATAACATGTTCTGGGTTGGACTGGGTTGTCCCAGGCTGGACTGAGCTGGGTAAAACTTTTTATAAGAGAAATTCTGAACCCTGTAGAGAAATATGCATAAATATGAGGATTTTAGACATTTAGGTAAATAGCTCAGCTGAACTGAGCAGTCAAGATTCCAAATGCCAGTTTAAGAAATAAGCTTAAAATGGGCTGGTTTAGGTTATCCTCTCACTAACCTGCCCTAGAACCCTTCCCCCCCAGCAATCTCATCTGAGTTTCTAAGTATAAATTGTGTTTAAAATTATTACTGAATTATGTTCAGTATCCTCAGTGAAGATTTCCATTTTTGGTGTCCAGCAAACCCTTAAACTGTCCCTGGTAATCCAACTGGAGCATGAGATGCAAGGTTCTGCCAACCCAGGTCCTCATAGAGCTCAGTGTTATTTTTCTTTTTACTCTTTTCTAATTCTGGCAAAGTCTCCCTGTTTTGTGGCCACCAAGAGGAGGTGGACTTTAATATGTGTATGAGCAAGACCTGAAAACCATTTTGGCTGTTTCATTCATTAACTAAATGATAATTAGTTACTCCTGTGCCCTCCCAGCCTGTAGTTTGTGACCCAGGTACTGCAGCCAAGGTGTAATTCATATTTTATTACAGGACAATCTGGGTGAACCTTTAGAAACCTCCCTCTTGTCTCTCTTTTATCACTTGACCTGCAAATAATTCACTTCCTCTGCAGGAAAAATTGTGGTAGCACTTCTCTGATGTTTGTATATAAATGAAGTTAAACACACCAGGCCACTGCCAAATGGGCAGCTGGGACCTCAGAGAGTGAAACAAACTCCAAAGTGAAAAAATACACTCAGTGTCAAGTGGATGCTTTCTGGAGCTTCAAATAAAGACTCTTCATGGCACAAGAAATCTCAGTTCTGAAATTTTTTTGGCAGTCCCTGCCTGACATGGTTATAGACATAGTATTTAACTTTGACGTGTTATAAAGGCTGTCATAATCCAAAAATAATAATGAATACAGGGAAAATACTTACCAACTTCTGAATACTAATTTTTGGCATGAAAAAAATTGCAAGAAAAGCCGTGTAAGCTCTAGATAAGATAATTTGCAATGATATAAAAAATTAAATCCCAATTTTCACTTATAGTGCACATTCTTCTAGACCACCTGTTTATATTCAGGGTTTCCAAATGTTCCCTTGCTCATGATTTTCTGTACTTCTTAACAATCTGTATTTCTTTCTCATGCAAAAGATCCATAGCATAACTCCAGGACTGTGGTCACTCAAATGATTCATTGCAAGCATTATTCATCCCAAAGTAACACTGGGTGTGGGTGGGCTGTTTTGCCTGATTGTTTTAATAAGAACTGTTTCCAAGATCTCTTCAACAACCTCATGAGCACAGCACAAAGACTCAGGACCATTCTCCAGGGATTTAATTGATGACTTCAAAGCTAGAGAGTCACAAGCAGTGTAAGGTCAGTGCCAGATTTATTCACCAAACAGTGTAATTCCATTTACAAATAATGAAATGTTCACAAATTGTGAAATCTGAGTAACAGCTGATATAGGTAGGGAAGGAGTAAGAAAATAAAAGAAATTTGGTAACAGAAAAAAATGAGAAGAGAGCTAAAGGATTGAGGAATGTGGAATAAGCAAAATAAACCATGATAAACTACTAGAGAAAAAATTGGAATAGACAAGAACAAAAGAAAGAAGAGAAAAAAAAACCTGAGTGGCACTAAATATTTAAGAAACAAGAGAGGAAGAAAAATAAGGCTCAGATGACAACAGTGGCTCAACAAGGCCAGGGGTTGGACACTTAGTCAAACACTGAGATGGAAAAAGCCATTAAGCCACAGTCACCTCAGAAAATCCAGAATATCTGAGATACAGCTAATTAATATCATGTCATTCTCAACAGAAAACATACATACAGCTTTCCAGAAAAGCAGGGGAGCTGAAGAGTTGTGGTTGGATGGGAATTAATGAGTAGGGCTGGAATAAATATTTGTCAGAGGTCAATGGCAGTACAGTCAGTACCTGAATAATATCTCATTTCATCTTCATGATAGCATTTAGCAATACATTAATTACTTTGAAAGACTTAATTATAAGTAAGGCTCCCAATGATCATCTCTTTCTTATCCTAGCTGTTGAATATGTCACTGTTTTCTCTAGATTTGACCACCTCTAGAGTTTTTAGTGTAAAAAGTGGTTTTAGCACTGATTTATGGGTAAAAGTAAACTAATATTAAATGTTCTAAAGAATGTGAAATTCTGCATGCTCTTAGAGCTATAAGAGTAAAACTCAGCTGTTCTCTCCTGAATTGTGTCTGAACACTTCCACCTTTAGGGCAGTTTCAGAAGTCAAAGCTCTTGATGACCAGACAAATATTAGAGATCAATGTCTTTAAAAACATTGAAATCTTTTTTTATTAGTACCACAATTCACTCTCTGCCTGGTCCCATTTTTGACAGGATGCTTCTCAAAAAGTAGAAATCAAACAAGTTTTTATGTCTTGGCTCCCCTCAGCACAGAATTTATATCAGAACTACCTTGAATATTTGCCTTAAATCCACAAATCTCCTTAGTTACATCAGGCTCTTTTGAGCCTTAATTGCTTTTAGTGGCTCTTGTTTCCATATAGATCAAAGAGGGCAAAAAAGACATTTTCAGAGGGAAAAAGCCCAATTTGGCCCTGGATGGTGACCTGTATATCGTGAATTTTGTTGAGGAATGACTTTCATTAGTACACATGCACACACATACTTACAAATATGTGAATACAAGTCAGAAAAGCTGCAATATGGAGCATCCCTAAAGAGGCATAAACCTCTTTAAACCTCTTTAAGAGGTTTATGGATAGATCCCTTTAAATTTAAAGTCAGTCAAGAAGTAAAGAACACATTGATCCTGATTTACCAACAAAATGGGCATCCAAATAGCTGTTCTGTATTTCAAATATTCCAAATTGCACTGGAAGCTCTTTTTTGCTTCCTCATTAATTAAAGGCATTTCTCCTTTTCCACATTCAGAGCTTTGAGACAGTAGAGAACTAACTACAATTAAGTTAATTAGATTTGAGGTTTTGAAATTATTTTCAGGAGATATTTATGTGTTGAATGACACAGAATGAAAACAAAACAAAACAAATCTTAGGTTTTATCACTCCATGGTTTTTCAATTTTTGAATGACAGGAAACTGGACTGAAATAAAATGAAAACAAACCTCTGTCTACACACACATTGGGCACAGTTTGAAGACAATTCCTCTCTCAAATAAAAATATAAAATAAACAGATTTTTATACCAGTTGCTGTACAGTTTCTCTTACCTGACAAAAGCAAAGAGGGATTGATCAAACCCTCTTCCTCAAGAAACCAACTTCATGGAAAAGCTCCTAGATTTTGAAGACCTGGTCTACCTGGTCATTTATAACACATTTCCAGCTTCTTGCAGACTTTGTTTTCTCTCTCAGACAGTGATTTTATTTTTCTAGTCAAATCACCCAGGAATATTACTTGTTTGCTGGTTCTATTTCAGTATTAAATGCTCTCAATGCTAAAATTGGGCATGTTTGTGTAAATACTCCTGAAAAGAGAGGAAACTGCAGATAACTGAAAGCAGCTGAGTGATAACAGCAGGGATAAAAAAAGAAAAAGCCATTAGTGAATTCATTAATTTTTACCTTTGGCATTTAGTGCTTCTGATTAATGGCTTTCCTGTAGGCTGCTATTTTCCTCCCAGATATTAACATGCAAAATATGTGACATATTAGAATAAAGTGTTATTCCTACTTATGTGTATCCAAAATCCATGAGATATCAGGGATTTAGCTGAAATGCAAACAAATAAAATAGTTGATTTTTTTACATACATTGCCTGTTACAAAGAGGGCAGCTCCAGAGCACACTTGCACCTCTAAAATTTTAATTCAGACACAAGGAAAGGCTAGGAAACCAGCCCCACCTCCTTTTTTGCTCCTCCTTTTTGCAGCTTGGCCAGGTTCTCAGATCAAAGCTGCTGTTTTCCTTTACAGATCCCTAAAAACACCAATCTCACTGTTTCTATTCCAGCTACAACTCCTTGTCAAACCCTTCCTGATATTTATCTCCTGGATTTGTGCTCTCTAGCTCCTTATTTTATTTTTTTTTCAGATCTGATTTTTATTGGAAAATAAAAAGGATGTCTTCTTATCCTGTTATTTTGTTCTCCTATGGCCAGTTACCACTTCCTTCCTTTCTGAGGTTGAAATTTCTCATCAGTTTTTGAACTAATCTCCCCAAACTGAACTTAAGGTTCTGTAATTTACAAGTCTGTCTATTTATACTTCAACTTTTTTTTTTCCTAAAAATATTTTAATTCTCTCACTATAAAGAACCTAATACTGGAATAATCCATCCTCTCCTGGTATTCCTCACATTACTCTTTGCAGTCATTATCTGAAATGACAATTTCTTTTATTTTAGACCCAGTCATCTCCTTTCATGAGCTATGGGGCGCTGGAAAATGTTGCTGCAGTCTAGAATCACTTTTCCTTGACTCACTGTCAGTCTCACTATTTAATATTCAATCTCCTCCCTCTCCTGCTGGATTTTAGTCTTTAAATTCTTCTTCAAAATCTTGTATTCACACATTTTCAATTCCTCAGCCAAAACCACCAAGTCCTTTCAGACTTTCTGGAGGGTGAAATCTATTCTTACATTTCTAGATCAGATGTGAATCTCCTTAAGCCATTCTGTTGTTCCCTCACAGTCCATTTTGGGGTATCTTACTTAATTTAGGCAATTCCATTAATACCAGCTTGTAATATTTAGTATAATTAACATATATTTAGCAAATTTAATACCTAATATTTTTATAGATGATATCTGGATATGATGTTGTATATATTAGATAAAGTATTGATATTAATTAACACTTTAAACTGCTCCAAAGATTCTGTTTTCTCATTTTCAGGTTACTTTCCTTCTCCCTTTTCTTTCTTTACTACACCAAAATGACAAGTGAGGCTGGCATGCCTGACAGCTTCTGCTGTATCAATGTAATAATTAAAGGAAGGTTAAGGAAGAGGATAAAGGATTGAGACCAAAATAACTTGTGATGTGCCTATAGCCAAGAAGAATTCTTCACAATTCCAAATTACAAACAAGAATTACAAATACAGGCCCACAAAACTGCCTATGCCTGAAATGGTTGCTTCAATTCAGAAAGCCAAAACAAATAAAGTGACAAAGGAGCAGAAAGCACTGACTATTTCAGTGTCCTCTAGTCCCTAATGCACTGAGAGAATTTAAAAATAAATATAAATCTGATGTTATTATGCTAAAAGAAAAATATTCAGAGTTAAGATGGTTAAATCCAACAACCAACTTATAAATCATGCAAAGTGTTAATCATAAGCTGGTTTTCCTCCTAAAGAGAGTAGATAAATCTAGGTATGGTACCTAGCCTTTCCCTTGAAGATTAGTTAGTCATTAATCCTACACATTAAAGGAGTAACTTCACAAAACAGAGTCAGAACAGAGTTGCATGTTTTTAGTGTTAAATTATTTCAATCTAAAGGATCTTTTTTTTTTTTACCATTTAGGGCAAGACACCACAGAAAAGTTAGCAAAAAGGGAAATAAGACTAATAGCCCGTGTACTTTTGTCTCCAACTTCAGTAAATCTCTTTTCAGCGTGCCTGGAAGTTAACAGAAATATAGGCAGGGTATAGAGAATGTCACATGGCAGATACTAATTGTTCCGATTAAGGTCTAACAAGCAGGCTTCCCTGCTGTTCTGAGAATGTCTCTGACTTTTGATCCTGACATCTGTGTCTTACAAGAATTTCAGTCGGCTCTGACATTCCTTCTGATGTTGATCCAGGAATTAATGGATTGTGAAAAAGCTGGCAGGATATCATTTAAAAATAGAATTCTTGGTGTACAACTGATGAAAAGGTATCAGAATTCACATACTTTGTGTCTGATACCAATACATTGTGCCTATATGCATGCATTTCATATCTGAAAAGAGAGGGCAGAAAAGAAGATTTGGAAGGAAGCAAGAGCTTGATTCCTGTTATGCTCATTTATGGAGTTGCTATTGTACATCTTCAGCATCTTACCAGATGAAATATATGAATATTTGATAATTTTGATTCTCCAATGTCTTGGATATTCCATTGTTTAAAACCCATGCCAGCAAAATTAATCACATTATTACGATTAATTCAGATGTTGTTTAAGACTTTAATAAGATGCTTGTCAGTGGATAGAATTAAGGAAATCAAAATTAATTTTGGAAGAAGTTTCAGCAGCCATCAGCATGTTTAGAGTGTGAAATGCATTGTGTGGTCACCCTCACACCATTTCACTTTGGACATCTATTTAAGCTGCTTTGTGCTACAATACTTGCAGCTTTAGAGGGGCTATGAGAAAAAAACAAACAAACCAACCAAACCAAAAACTTCAAAAGCTGTAATACCAAAAGTTAAACTGACATTCTTTCCTAGGTGTGTTTAAGACTGAAGAAATACATAGAGAATTGAAATTTTACACATCAGAGAATACTGCCTTGTGTTTCATGGCTCTGGATAATTACTAGATGCCAGTGGATAACTTAAACATAGCTTAGAGTCACTGACATTAATGTCTGACAGGCAGCTCTGCAAAGTGTATTTAGCAATCTTCCATGAAAAAGTTGAATGATATTTAAAAAAACAAAACATAAAAATAAAATTCAGGATTATCAAAACAGGAAAGAAGCCGTGCCCTCCTTCAAGAAAATCAAAAAGTGTTTCTCAGTGTACAATAAAAAGACATGAAAGGAACTATAAAAGAATTCAACAAGTTAAAAAGGAATTAAATTCACTTGTCAATTATTGTCAATTAAAACTAGCTAAAATTAAGACAGTGTGGTTTAACCATCTACTCAAACAAGTCAACCAAATTTCAAATCAAGCACTGACATCATTGTTTATTAAGTAAAATTTCTGGTAATTGCATCTGTATTTCAGTGGTTTAGAGGTTTTAATAAATTTTCTTGACACCCAAAGGCATAGGATATTTTGACACTAGTCCAGACAAAATGCTATTAATAAACAAAGGTAATTAATAAAATTAATAGTACAGACTACCTAGAGATATTTAGCCACTTGTGCCCAATATATAAACATTGTTTATATAAACTTGTTTTAAGGAGTATGAAATTATCCAAAATAAGATATAATCAATACTTGAGAAGCCAACTTATCTCAGATATTAGCAATCAATATGTGAAAAAAGTTAATGACTTGCATACCCCTTATGAGTACTCATTCCAACTCTGATGCTGTTCAGCTGCACAGCATTTACAAAACTCTGAGAACACCAGAATTCTAACAAGATGCAAATAAACATCTTAAATGTTTATAACATTGATTGTGCATCTAGAGAATCCATTAAAGTTTTATTTAAATTATATGATTAAAGACACCATGCGAGTACTGTTTTGTTTTAAGGGAAATATCAATGGCCTGAAGCACCAATATTTTTATTATTTATGTTTCATGATATTTAGATTTACTGTTTTTTCCTTAAGAATTCTATAATTCATATAACAGGTAAAAGAGCAAACAGCACACAGATGAGGAAATTAAGAAACAAAAAGGCAAAAAAACCTCAAGTGAACAGTTACAGAGAAAAGGCTGCATCACATTTAAGATGGGGAAAAACAAAAGGCAAAGCTTGTAAAATCTGAAAAAGTAAGGTAGGGGTGTGAAAGTGTGATGTGTGACAGGTGGGGTAAAATGAGACAGTTGGGAGGAAAGAAATAAATTTGAAGAGCACAAATTAGACAAGACATTCATTTTAAGCCCTAACAGGCTGGATCTCATCGTTGTCATCAGACAGGAAATGTCAGAGCTGGCACATTTGGTTTTTTATGCTTTTTACTTGTTTGAAAAAAAAATCAACAGAAAAACCTCTGTGTCTTATAATACATAAAAAGTCTATTTGCTTTAAAGAAAAAACACATCTCAATTTGTTCCCATTTTTTCTCCTACTCAGTCTTTAAACAACTTCAGCTCTATTATATTGGAAACTACAGTAATTATAAGGTTTAATACTTCCATTATATTTTGAGTTATTTTATTTTATACCTGAACAGGAGTTGAAGTCTTTAAAAATAACTAAACTTTGCACTTGTAGCTACAGGTGGATTTCTGGAGGAGGTGAATGTTGCACAAGATAAAATGCAGTAAAGGCTATTTCATCAACACAAACAAATCCTCCCTGTAAAAGTTCAGAATTTTTGAAGGCATGGATATATTCTTTCCAATATACATGACCAAAACAATTATGTCAAAAAAAAACCATTTAAATCTGCATTCTAGTTGATGGAAAGTTTGTTGGTTTTTTTTTAATATAGATTTTATTTTAATTTTAATAATTTCTACGAAGGGTATTTGGGACCTGAAAATAATGACACTGTATAGAATAAGTTACCTTTTCTTTATATGACCATTTAATTAATGTGGTTTGTTCTGTCAAATAGGAAAAAAAAATCCCTGTGCACTGGAATATAATCTCAAGGTAATAAAATTCAAATAAATGTATTATAAATGTATTATATCATGTATTATAAATGTATTATATAACTTCAAATTAATAGAATAAATTGAAATGAAGTAGAATACTGCCAGCAAGAACGTACATAGAATAACTGTAATTTTAGTGATTCATTATCTTTATAATGCACTCTTTGTTTCATTTCAGTTCTTTAACTGAAATTATTCTTTGAAATTTTTGGTTTAAAAAGTTTACCTCAGAGTGAAGTATGACAACAAATGTCCATACTGAGGGAAGGAACTCTATCTCCTGTACAGTTTAGATCTTTATATGAGGCAACTCTAAGTCATTCTGTCACTTTTATTCATAAATTAACAAATAAACAATGAGGTGTATTTAGAAAAGACAGCAAAACATTCATCTGGAAAAAAATGTTAATTTTCCAACAATTTATAATTCTCATTATCATAGGTGTGTGTTTCTAGGGAAAGGAAAATGGAAGGAATGTGGAAGCAAAGATTTGGGATTTTACAGGTGGAGGTGAGGGATGACAGAAGAGCAAGGCAGGGAAGGATCAGATAAGGAATTTAGAACAGACACAACATGTCAGCCTGCCAGTCCACCCACACCTATTTCCAGCAGTGAAGGCATGTTTAAGGAGAAAAAAAATTCAAATCAGGGTTCAGGTGCAGAGCAATGCCATCCACTCTGATAGACAGGGAATTCCAAATCCAGGGGCTGAATTCAGACCATCAATTTTCACAGCCATCAACACACCTGACACGCCCCCCACAAAGACTTTTAATTTCTAATCTCCCCTACTTGCAGTTTAAATAAATGCATTTTCTGTCACAGCTCTTTACTTTGGGCCATTAGCACATTCTATGAGAAAAATCCAGCAAATGTAAGATTCCTTTATCAAACTTTGGCCTACTTCCATAAAAGAACTGATGCTGTTGCTCTGCAAATCTTTTCTTGTCTACTTGTCTTGAAAGGCTTTAAACATGGCCAGGAAGTCCAGTTATGGAACTTGTCTTGGAAAAACATGAGGTTAATAATTTTTATTCATAAAAAAATAGCACAAATAAATTATACTAATCTATTACACTTTGTACATAGATGATGAATATACATACATATATATGTGTGTATATATATGTATATATAAGTATATGTGTATATATGTGTGTATATATACGTATATTTTTTATATATTTATATAATGTGAGTTATATATATATCACATTATATAAAAAGGAATCAGTAGAATTTATAAAATTCTATTCTATTCTAAATGATACATTATATATTTATTTTTATAATTATATATCAATAATATATATTAATATTGTTATATAATATATAATATATAATATATCATATATCATATATCATATATCATATATCATATATCATATATCATACATATTATATGAATATATATTACTGTACATTAATAATAATTAATCTAATCTAATTATTATAATTAATATATTTATAATTTTTATAGTTATATGTTATATTCTAAACTATAAAATATAGAAATTATAAAATATAGAAATTATAAAAGAAAATATTTGAGCCCAATTAAGTAATATAATTCTGGACTGTGCAATTTCTATAGATACACATGTACTTCCTCATCTTCCTTTTCTCTCAAAACTAATTAAAATAGCCACTGTGTTAGACTAGACTTCCTCTTCTTAAGATATTACACACTCCATTCTCGTTTATCTCAATGTTTCCAATTTCATTTACCTCTCTTCAGATCTCACAGTGCCAATAATTCACTTTATCATCTGGGGAATTTGAGTGGGATTAGTTGGATTCTTAGGACAAAAGTTTCCTTTTAGACCCTGGGCAGGCCATGGTACTCTTCCTGTGAAATGTCTTTGCTTGCCATATGACAAAATATTCCACAGTGAGATACTTTAACTTTGGAATATTCAGGTATTCTTGACTGATTTTTTTTTTTTATAATGGTGGACTAACAGAAATTCTCCTTTTTTTGAATTAAATTAAGGCATTTTTGAATTAAAAATAACCCAAACCCCACAAACAAACAAACAAAGCAAAGAAAGGTGTGATTTTTTTTTAAAGATTAAAACAATCCCCAAACAAAACAAAAGTTAAAAAAAAAAAGTTAAAAAACAGGCATATCTGGAGAACAGGACCTTAGAACTGCTGAATACACATAAAAAGCAATGGACTTTGAAGAGTTTTGATACATCTACAAATCAGTCTATTTAAAAAATTGAGAGTTGACACCAGAAAGTGCTTTTGAAGCATCTGGAAATGCCATAGCCAAGATACTGAGAAGTTGTAGCTACAAGTGGCAACATCTGCTGACAGAGAGAACCCTTGAGCTCATGAGCCTCTCATAAACTGAAAAGTGGGAAATTCTTCCAGCTGGGTCAGGCAGCAGAACATTGGAAGGATCATCTCTGATCAGACTCATCAAAATAACATTTCTTGTTTCATGTCCAGCTCTACAAAGCTTTTAGATTTTGGTGGATTATCTGGAGCTGTTGCATGGGTTCCTTTCAAATGAAAAGGTCACACATGGTTTGGATACCTGTGATCTTGTCCAAGCCCCTTTCATTAAACCATCTAATGAAGCACTGATTGCCTTTATCTTCTCTGTAAGAGGCTGCAGGAACGTGGCAATACCTCTACCATCAGTGTGTTATCAATTTTATTCTCAATAAATTCAAAACATAGCACTGTACCTGCTGCTGAGAAGAAATCAAGGAGAAAAGTGGAAAAAGCACATGGAGGGTTTGCTCCCAACGTGAGAGATTTGTGATCGTTACAGGAGATGCCCAAAAAATAGAAACCTTTTCAATTATTTATTCTTTCTGCTCTGGTATCTCCACCTGTGGGTGAGTCTATCACTGCCCACCCTGTTTGCAGCCTTGTGAGCTTGAACTGGGGGAGGACATGGAGCTCTAAAGCCCACAGTGGTCCCTAGGGAAGATCTGCCAGCTGGCAGAGGCTTCAGCAAGGCAGGGGCCTGGGGCTAGGTGGAAAATCAGAGAGCTGTAACCATCTCCCTGACATCCCCACGGTACAAAGCAGACACACCCAGGTCTTTGTGCACACCAGGGAGGTCAGGGTTTGTGTGGTTTTCTGGAAGATTCTATCAATTGAACAAGGTATGAGCCATGCCAAAAGTGAAAATGGTTCCATGTTTAGGTGTTTGACTGAGATCTCTGAGATGGTTGGAAAAAATCTGCTTCTTTCTCAGCTTGTTGGTATGATTCAGAATGTGGTAGATTGAAGGATTTCTGGCCAGGCACCCATTACTGATTTACTTTGCCTGGAGACAGAAGGAAGTAGAGCTTTTGAAACCTCAGCTTTTTGCATTCACAAAGAGCACAAATGCTCAGCATGTTAAAATTAATACAAATTTGTATTTAATTAACAAGATGAGGATTTGAATTTGCTGCAGCATCTTCTAAAACAAACACATATAAGAGGTCTGAGAACTTGCAGAAGCTCTGAAGAGCCTTTCTCTGGGCACTCAGAGTGAAGGCCAAGATAATGGTTGTAAAATTCAGCCAGGGCAGGAAACATTCAGAGACAGAGATCAGCATTCACTGGGTATGATAATTTTGGGATGGACCAACTGCTACCATTCCACTGGATAACAGGGTGCTTCTTGTCAGATTCTCCAGTAAAATAACTCATTCTCATCTTCTCACCCATAAAATTATTTCATTCCTCTACCCCTTTCCCTCATCCTGGAGCTGTGGTGGGAGTGAGCAGTGGTGTGGTGGCCACTCTTTCCTCTTCTATCCCTGCACTGCTGCAGGGTGATCACAGATGCCAAACAGCACCATTGGTTACTCTGAATTTCAAAAGCAGCTCTTAAGTACAACCAGGAATTTTCAGGCAGAAAAATAGCTTGCATGTTAGGAAATCAAATTAATATATAGATTATTTTCAGAACAGAAGAAAAAGACTAAAGCATCTTTCCTAAAATTGCTGCCAACTGTAGTTCAAATGGACTGAGAACAGGTACATACATGAATAAGACCATACAAGCATTATAAAACTCCACTGAGATTCTTATCAACATCAAAACATCATAATTTATAATTAAATTTAACATTGAAAACACCTTAATGACTAACACAAAGCATAGTAAGAAGATTATGAGAATGACCATGTCATGGAAGGGTTAATGGCTCCAGTTATGGTAGAAATTTAAATATCATGGGGAGGCACCTCCTGACCCAGCCATCACTGAGAATTATGCAGATTCAAATGGGAGCCACACAGGCTTTGATTTCCCCCAAGGATTGATGAACAAGTCCAAAATAATAGAAAGTGACAGGAAGCAGATGACTGAGGTCTAATTTAATGTCATTCTAAAAGACAATATACCTTAAATTGGCCTTAGGAAAATTATGGGTTACAAACAAGAGAAGAGAAACATGCACTTTTTTCACTTTAGTTCACTAATTTAAAAAGTAATCCTTAGAAGAAATGAACAGTAAAACAATAGTCATTTGGCAATGCAGGGTTGCCCAACTTAAGTAGGCATACTTTGTTTGCATAATTTACAATTTAACAGAAAAGGCTGTAATCTTAAGAGGAAAACTCTATTAAACAAAATAATGAAATGACCTGAAGAATTTTATGCAAATATTAATTTGGGACTGCTATGAGGACAAAGAATTAATAGTTCTTAAATAGCAAGATAAAATGCTGTGAGGATGTGCCTAGGAAAAGTTTGTCATTTTAGTAAAGACATAGCTACACTTGCACTTATCTAGAAATACAACATCTATTCTGCAAAGGTTTTTCTAAGAACAAAGCTGGAACATTTTGCTATTTTTAATTAGTAAGGTTCAGAAATGGCCCTCTACAATTCAAAGCTAAGCATAAGCAATACTTCAAATCTTCCAGATTTCAGTACCTGCTGCATGATGTGAAAAATCCTTTCACATTGCAGAAGTTATAAAAATCAGCAGCTAGATAATTTGCAATTGTCTATTTTATACCATAGATATTTGAGACATTTGTATAGAAACAGCACCTCATACTTGTTTTTACTTCAGAAATTATGCTATTTATCCTGCATCATTTTTTTTTTTCAGTTCTTTAACATCAATGAGTAGAGATATTCCTAGTCAGGCAACTTGTTCAGGAATGGCCCTAAAGTCTCCACTGATATTGTCTCAGCTAGTTTTTAAATATGGGAAATTACTTTTAAACTAAATTTTTATGGCATCCAATTAAAAGTTAAGAGATCTAGGGGGTCAGGAAGGCTCGCTGTAATATATTACAGCATTGCCAGAAAAGATACAAAATTTTTCTCTACAAATGGGAGGTTTCTTAATGTTTAGTAGGGAAGGCACAGCTTTTTTATGCACATCCAAATCCCCTCTCTCCCAGAGAAGCAGGACAGGCTCCCCATTCTGAAGGAAAAGGGGAAAAAGGAGAGTGCATTGCCCAAGTGCTCCATCTGCAACTCCATCCCATGGAGGAGCCGGAGGCACCGCAGCAGCGCTCCCAGAACCGCCTCAGGAATCCACAGAGCAGCCAGATGCCAGCCCTGGAAAAACATGGAATATTGCAGGATAGCTGCATCCTGTGACTGGCATCCAGAGAGGGGCCACGAGGCTGGACTGATGTTCAGGGATGAGCAGAAGGTTGATACGTGCATGTATTTTTTATTATGTGCAGCGGGGTTTTTCATTTAAGGGTAAATTAAACAATGCTGATATAAAAAAAGTGTGGACCCCCAAGAGTTTTCTGAGAAAGAGAAATGCATAACTTTATCCAGGCAGAAAATACATGCTGTAAAATTAAAGTGTGTTACCTTCAGACCAAGCCAAATGGGCATTTGATTCATAAAATTGTATGTGAAAAGCAGCTTTTAAGAATAAAGCTTAGAAGAATACTGCAAATAGTTTTCAGAGTAAGCACAGCAATAATATATCTCTTTAAGATCAATAGAAGTAATTCTTTCCTAAAAATCTATATTTTTATATAGGTTGTGAACATGCTTTTCAAAAGTAAATTAGGCTGGAAACATCTTGATTTACACCTTTCCTTAAAAGATGGCAAGTTTCCTACAAAAGAAAACTTAGATCATTTAGGAATAATGTAAATGCTATTGCTATTGGAAAACAGTCCCTTGATTGTTATATTTCCTGACACCAGGTTGTTTTCCTGCATGTAATGTCCATTGTTCAGTGACATTTGCAGTAATCTTCAAAACTAAATTTTCGTTTATGTGACATAGATAAAAAATGTACCTTAATCTAAAGAAAACACAGAGGAAGAGGGGGAGGGAACACAAAACATGACATTAAATATAGAAACAAATGTTGGGTAAATGGTTTAATAAATCTGAAAGAGTTAAAACTTCAACATTCAGATTTTATAGACCTCCTTCACTGGATGTTTTCAGGACCTCTAATTTGCAGCAAATTGTCCAAGCCCTTTCCCTGGCTGAAGTGGAGAGGGCAGTCCAGAAGAACCAACCTGCCCAAGGTGGGAACCAAGCAGCAGAAGGCTGATGGAGACCTGGATCACACAACAAAATTTCTCACACCAAAGTCAGCCAAGCAAAGGGAGTTGGAAACATTTATTTTTAAGGGGAATCTTCCTAACCAGGGCATTGGGGCTGAGAATCTCCCTTACCATCTGCAGTGGAACACCGTAGCTGGAATCAATAATCAGTATTTTTAATGTTAAATCAGCACCTTATGAAGAGGAAAAGCTGTTTATTTCTTCCATCTCCATACTAAAAAAGGAACAAAGACTGGGAGAGCAGAAATTTGTAAGTACCCCATGGAGAGAAAAGAACTTTGTGAAAAAAACTCTGCCCCCAATAAGCAGCTGCAAGAAATACTTTTCAATTTGGACTCTTCTGCTCAATGTGACTGTTTGCACACTTAATTTCCCATCAGTTGGAATTTCAGCAAAAAAGAACACTATCATTCCCTTTAGGATAACTGGAGTACCCTGTTGTGCTATGATACATCCACATTTTTAAGTTAAATAGAATAAAATTTGCCACAAAGTAAAACAAAACCATTTCAAAACAGAAGAAGATATTTTTTGTAAGCAAATTCAGGAGATAATGTGTTTGGCAAAGTTAACAAGGAATCAAGAAATAAGGAATGAAGAACAATTAAGTAAAATTTTATGCTGAGCTTTTGAAGTACATAGACATGAAAACTTCACCATTTTATCAAACAGAATTTTCCAAGTATTTCCACACTTATTATTATGCTATATTATTATTATTATTATTATTATTATTATTATTATTATTATGACATTTCATAAACATAACTTTATAGGTAATAGTTACTCTATTAAAAAATAGCTTATCCAGAGTTTCAAAGGAGAGTCCCATTGTCTTTAGTCTTCCAGAACTCATTCATTCAAAAAAATTCATATCTCTAATAACAATCTGCTCACATTTTAGCAGCTAAAATGGCCATTAAGAATAGGACAATGAGAAAAGAGGTTTTCATTATTTTTGCTTTTAATTTTAACGATCCAAGAAATAGAGATAAAATTGTAGAAGATATTAATTGGAAAGATTTAGTAGTTATTATAAGAACTACTGAAACCTTGTATGAGTAGAAAAAAAGTGGGCCTGATCTGTAAAAATCCCAGAGTGGATGATACCAATGGAAAAAATCTAAAAAAATATCCCCTGATGTTTTAACAAGAATAAAACCCTGTATCACTCAGGTAGCAAAAACACTGGAAGATTATGCCTGGAATACAAGTATTGAAAGGAAGGAATTTGTTTAGGAAATACAGAATAATAGTAAGGTAGCACTGCAAGTTAATGATGAAAAAAAGCATGGTATGATCTAGAGAGTAAAACACAAACAATATAAGAAGGGCAGTAAAATATTCTTCATTTTACATTTTGATAGTTTTTACAACAACAATTTTTATCACATATTTTAATGGCAGAGAGGTCATGGTATGAACAGAAAATAGTGAATATAAATTCTGCTAAAAAAAGGATTAAAAAAAAATCCATGGAACTAGAAAGCACCTTGTCAAACCATTAAATAACTTGAAATAATATGAACATTTTCCTTATGTTCTAGCAAGGACAAAACCAGCTGCACTAAGGAATAATACTGTGGTTAAACAATTAAGAGCATCTCACACAAGAGATTTGGTTTAGTCTATGAATAAAGAAAAAGGCTGAAAAGATATAGGATTGCTCTTTAATAAAATATGGAGATGAGGTAAATAGTAAAGAGGATGCAGAGCTTTTTCAAGTAAATTCTATTTAAAAAAGGAAGGAATTTATATTAAAGAGACATGAAAAAATTTTAAATGAAATTTAGAAGAAAGCTTCTAATCATTGGAGCAATGAAGTTCTCAGACAGCCTTATTGCAGATAAACAGGGAGTAGAAATCCCAATTATTTTTAGGTGGAATTTGATCTAATAAGTGTAATTGTTGTATGATATGGCTCCTGGTTTTTCTGCTTTTTTAAAGCTTTAATTCAATCTGGACTTTTAATAAGGGCCTCTGGCAGATAAGTACAATAACTATCCCAGCTTTAATTTCCTTGCAGTTATTAGGAATACTTAAAGGCATTTATTAAATTATTAAAAATATTTTTATCAGTTAGCTACCATAACACTGATGACCTGTTTCCTTTTTTACAGACATTGGAATTGAATTTTCTGGACCTTGGGAGATAAGTGATTAACCACAAAGCACTCAACAGACACTTGGTTGTCTACACAAAACATTTTCCAGAAAAGCCTGTTCTATTTTCACTCTTGGCAGGGCAAAACCATGTTACTGCAGGCTTTAACATAGTTTTTTTTGTGAATTGTCCAAATCCTTCAAGACTTTAGTGAGATAATTGTGTCTTTTCATAGAACCTGAAAAATTACTCCTTAGACCAAGTTTTGTGCCTTTTAAAGAGTTAATGGTTCTATCAGGTCAAGAGTATTTTTCTTTCCATGTGTTATTGAGGAATGGGTGCAGCAGCTCTTGAAATCTTTCTCTTTTCTAACTGAGGAACTCTTTTTCCTTCTTCAGGTGCCATTTCTGCCTTCTACATTTTTAAAGGTGTCAAGATCAGCGGTGATCACCCACTGCAGGTAAGTTTAATGCAAAAACATGCAGCTACATCCATTTTAGGACAAAGATGCCCTCATTAACTGTTGCTCCCAGCCCAATTTGAGAAGCAGAACATTTTACATGGTTTTTATTTCAATCAGCACATCCACATCATTTCTTCCAGAACATCTGTATTCATTCTGCTCTAGGAAGAGGTGAACATTTGGGTCTCAAATGGGCAGAGCAAGCTGAAATTCAGTCCTTCTTCTGAAGGTGACCACATCAGGCTGTGCCAGCAGCAGTTTGTTTCTGCACCACTGGATAGTTCTGCTGCAAAGTTTGCAGCTTTGACTAAGAGGCCAACTCAGGGCTTGAAGTTAATTTATTATAAAGTTATGGATGTATATTGCCCATTTATTCTGCTAGTTAGCCCAAAGGAATTTTACTTTCATTTTGAACAACTGCTGTCCTTAACACCACAGAATATAAACTGGGAAAGCATTCCACTCACCTATAAATTATGAGAAATAGTTTTTTGCATGGAAGATGCTGGAAAGTGATGACTTGATAGGCAGGGTGGAACTCAGCTGGATGAAGCAGCTGAGGTGGCTCAGGGAAAAAAAAATCACAGTTACTAAGATTGACAACTGGTTTCTTTGCTAATGGTAGAAAAAAAAATTAAGTCAGTGTGTGTGTGTCTGTAAAGATGAAAATCTGCAGGGAAAATTAAGCTAAAAAAGAAATACAGGTAGGTGACAGGATACAGATGTCCAGATGTAGCTCTGGACAAAAGACTGCAGCTCATAAATCAGATATGAGCACATTTGGGATGGGGCAAGAGAAATCTCTCATGTTCTGGATGCTCTTAGGGCTTGTTTCAACCAGCACTTAACTATTTGCAGTTGTACTAAATAAGGTGGTTGCTCTATTCCTTAGCATAAAGGTTGTGAAAAAAAAAAATCAGCAAGAAAAAGAGAAAGATGGATTTAGTGGTGTTTGCTAGAGAACAAAGTTTGGAAATAATTTATTTTAATATCCTTGAAAGCAAGACACCATAAATTGAGAAGACAGATTTAATCTACATCCCTAATATATTGAAAATAAAACTGAATTAGTTTAATTTTTAAATGGGAATATTTATGTTGTTAATATTAAGTGATTAATCAAGGAAAATAATAAAGACAGCAGACTGTTAAAAAAGAAGAAGAGTACAAACAAGTTTAAAGGCTTTGGAAAAATGGTCAAATTTTAAAGTATCTAATAGTAGACTTTTAAATTTCAATAAAATTACACTGTAAGGTACAGGATACTACATTTGTGTGTCCTAATAAATCCAGTGCATGCACAGTAAACAGGCCTGGTCTTTTTGGATATTTTAGGGAATACTGGAATAAATACTTTTAAAAGTATATGGAAATAAAACCATAGCATGAAAAAAGCATCTTTGAGAAATGCTCAACATCACAATGTTTCATTTTTACAGACTTAAGGTCCTCCTGTTAAACCCACTTAGGTAAAGTTTATGCAATTTGAAGGACCCATGCTGTGTATTTCAGGACTTGGTTATTTAAAATAAGACAAACCAATCTTTTCAAGTCTGAAACAAACTAAAAGAGGAAAATAAAGCAAACAAAACTTTCATTTTCATCTTTTGGGGTATTTTTTCCTTACGTTCAGCTTTTAAGGCAGTAAATAATTACCTTTGAGAGGGTCTAACAATTAAAGAATAACATTGATTAATTAGGAAAGAATGTGAGCAATACTAATCAATCCTAAAGACAGTTTTTCTTCTCCCACCTCAATCCTTTTCGTCCCCCACACACAATGAGTTTTCTAAACCATTGGGATTCCTTTAAAAAACATTCATATTCTTGTCCATTCACACAAAACTCTCTTGGTGAGCTTTGTTTTGGGAGGAGTGGGTGGTGGGCTGGGGGCATGGGATGGTGAGAGAACAGATAGGATGTCAGGTGAAGATGGAATGCTGTGCCCTCTCTAACCAGCTGAAGGCTCTGCGTGATTGTTTCCTTACAAATAATACCTGTGGGTGTTGAAACAGTTCAGGGAATCTATCAAACACACCCTTTCACTCTGCTCTTGTAACTCCATAAAATTTATTCTCATTTCTAAAGAATCTTGGCAATAATACCTGTAGGTGGTTGAGTAATTTAGAGGAAATCTGTCAAATCTACTTCCACCGACTTTAGAATTCCATAATTACTTTCAAAGTGCCTAAATGCAACGATTTTTATTTTTTTTTCAGAATAGTCACAAAGTTCTATACTGAGCTTCTATTTTTTATTTTAAGAACTTTTTAATAGCCTTAGTGGAAGAACTAACTCAAAGAGTAGATCTAATAATTGTGCAGCATTTTATTTAACTCTCCAAAGGGAAAAAAAAAGGGAGTGCTGCATGTTGGTAGCAGCCAGGACTCCACTGCAAGTCTAATTCCATCTTCACATGGGTGGACATTTAGCTGTTTTATTACATAACTTGAAGAGGAGACATCTGAGACTAATCTTGATTCAATGCTGTGTTGTACTGTGTGGATTATTTACAGATTATTTATGAATTATTTATTTATTATTTATTATTATATTATTTATTATTATATTATTTATTATTAATATTAATTATAACTGAAGACCCCTATCCCCTGCTTAACAGATATACTTTGTATTTCTTAGTTGAGAATAACAGAAATTTATCATAAACCTACTGATACCAGCAGAATTTCTCAGTGTTCCCAGACACAGGCACACACTCAATTTACTCTGTTTAACAACTTTTTCAATTGAAGTGATTAAGGGTACATTTATTCACTCTCAGTCCATGGCAAATGTGATGTAATTTGACTTTGCACAATCCTCAAAGAGGATAGGTAGCCTGGGATTAATTGAAATAATCTCAGTGTGCCAGTATCTATCTCAGGCAGAATGCAGGAATATAATCCTCTGTCAAACAGCTGATCAGAATTTTTTTTTTTATGCCATCAAAAAACAGCTAGTCTGAACTAAGTGTTAAAACTTCCCAGTGTGTGAATTCTAAATGCTAAAAAAAGGTGAAATTCAAACTTCAGTGCAGTGACACATTACTTGCACAGGTGTTTTGTGGCAATCCAATGACCAAACTGATAATAAAATGGAAAGTAACAAATCCCTTTTCCTTTTCCCTCCCTGTCATCACCAAAGAATCCATGTCCTATTTGGATTCACCTGATCATGCAGAAGGCACCTCAGCACATAACATATTCAAAGGTGAACAGGTTTGTGGCCAGTGAGGTTTAATCAAATATGAGTGGTAAATACAGTGGACAAAAACGTTGGACCCTGCTATATTTAAAACTTCATTAGTCCCAAATGGTTGCTTAATTTCTAATTAGAAAGAATATCATCCCCCATCTGTGGTCTTTTGACTAATATGTAATTTTTTTAGCATGAACCATATGTCTCCAGCAAACATTCACATTCAAACAGGGAGAAAGAAAAAACAATGCAAGTTCATGGTGAAAAACAATCCAGAAATTACATTCTTAGAGTGCTGATTTAACTCCTCAGCACAATTTCAGACAGATTTCTGTCCTATCTGAGCAGAAGAAATTAACAATTAAATGCTGATGATAAAGCACAGGACAGTGTTAGCACACTACAACAGGAAATTACACACGAGTACCCACTGGAGTTTCAATAAGGCTCTGATACTCAGAAGACAAATTGTTTATAAATTACACACCAAATAGAAGGAAAACCAGAGGCACTATCATTCTTGCTGCTTAGAAAAAGGAAAAGATTGATTTAGTCACTCTCTTAACAAACATGCTGTATCTGTGCAGCTAATCACATTAGAATTTTCTATACAAAGATGTTTTTAATTGCCCAGTCTTCGATAATTGCAGCCACTTCTTTTTCTTATTGAAATAAAACACTTAGATTGCTGAACTAGATAACCACATATTTCGTGCTTTTACACAGAATTGTTGGTTCTACATCTTTTAAAAATAATTTTCAGAAGAATTCAGGATTTCCAATCATTTCCTTGGGAAGCAAAAGCCTCACTAGATCTAAATTAAGTTTTGTTCAATCAAAATGCAATATGACTCTTTATAGGTTCTATCAATCAGGTGCCATCCATATTAAAAGGGTAAAACCCCCTCTATTTAACATATCAAAATAATTTTTCTTACAAGATAAATAGCTCAGACAATTCCCCTGCAATGTATGTTTATGAAAAGCCAGCAGGAGCCATTTATGGTCTCATAATACATAAATCAACTGCAGGAACCCTTGGTCAGAAGGTGGAACATCACAGCATTCACCCCCTGTGACTGCAAAGCTTCCCTCATCCCCTTTACAGGTGTCAAATCATTGCAATGATTTTTGTTAGTAGCTGGCAACAACTTCATCTATTTAAGTGATAATTGTTTCTTAGATGCATTTAAATCTTAGGTTGGACGGGGGAGGAGTCGTGTTCTTACACAATACTTGATGAAAAAAGCATAAAAATAATTGAAATTGTCCTCCTTTTCCTGCCCTACACAATTTTTTGGCAAGGCAAATGAAGTATTCCACATAGATAGACACACATGCCACTAAGTGATGGAAACAAACAGGGCTTGGAAACATCAATGTTTATTTTTTCACCGGGGTTTTTGCTTTTGGAATAATTACCTATGCACAAACTCTAGATGGCAACATTGCACTTACTGTATTACTAAAACAAAATGTCACACTGAGTCCCTACATATCCTCTTTATCAACGTTTTATGTGCCACAGATCTATAGCCTCTTATTATAAGTGTAATGAAGCAGAAGTTATTGAAGCATTTTATTGATTGCTCAGATCACAAGTTTACTGTCATACTGAATTGGCACCTTACTTGCTGAAGCAAACTGCTGACACCTTTTTAAAAAAGTGACAACTACATCTATTTCATGACCAGAAATCCATTTTCATCTCTATCAAGACAAGAATGCAATTTTCACTTCATTTAACTGATGTTAGGCCTGCTCAAGGCATGACACTTAGAAAAAGACACAAGTTTAAGGTTCTTAAAATACTTCTGGTAACTAGAATGCAGCTCAGTTGTGGGAAAAATTTCAAGCCTCACTCAAATCTATAAACAATACAACATTTTAAGAATCACTCAGCTGAACTATCAGGAGGGCATTTTCCAATCTCAATTTCAAAATTACCAAAACACTATTTTTATATTATTTTAATAAGAAGCCAGGGTGAAATATTACAGTTTTCATATTGAATCTTGCTCTACACAAAGTTCACTTTAACACGGGATTATTTCTTGAGTGGCCTCCACAAAGGTCAAACAGACAAAAAAAATAAATCTATTTTTCTGTGACCTATAAAGAAAGAAATAAAGACACTTAACACCTCTTCAACAGCATGAGTCAATGTCATATAAAATTAGAAAAACAGAATCTTCAAGGAAGAGGAAACAAATAATTTAATTCTGCAAAAAAGAAGGGGGGATGTTTCTGAACAGAGGCTGTGAAACTCAAGTTATTTTAAGAATACATACTTTCATAACCCATAAAAACACAAATACAAAACCACGTTGAATCAGAAATCAAGTTAAGAATTTTGATGGAGTTCCTGTATTCTTCAAATAACATCTAATAGTTATTATGCTGAGCTTTCCACAATATAATCTAATTTTCTGAAAACATTATAAACAGGGTTCATTTGGTATAAATTTCTGATAACTCTGTGAACAGGCATGAATATAGAAATTATAGGGAAAACATACAGTTTAAAAATACTTTATAAAAGTGTGTCATGTTATCAGTTTCTGCCAGGCAAAACCCCCTGAAAAATTATTATACCTACAAGCTAGTTTGTATTTTATTCATATGAAGGGAAAAAGAAAACAAATAAGTCATTAAAATTCTTACTGAACAATGTAATTACTGTAATCTGTGAAAACCAACTGAATAGTAATGATAAATATGTTCCTTATAAAGTACAAAAAGAAAAGTTATGGAACAAAGCTTTTGTTTGTGTCTCACAGGGGTATTCAGCCTCCAGTACTTGAGTCAGCAGTTTCAAAAGAACACAAGAAAATAGAAGAAATATAGACTTTCTTTTTCCCTTTGTTCTGGTGGTGGCAGTGTTTAAATTTTATAAAATCAGTAATATTTTTGCAGATCTGCTTAGAGAAATGAGGAAAGCCTCCTGAATTACGTTGTTTATTCATTTGGCTTAGAAAAAGTGCTAGATATTCAGTTTGAAACAGTGCCTTTAAGCTTCTTTTCCCATAGCTAAGATGGCAAATAATAGAACCAGTCAATAATTTTATTCCCTTTTGTTTTCTTGTGGGTATTTTGCATACTAGCTCCATTACTTTAATGTAATGTAATTTGCTGTGGTTCAAATGATTAATTACTATTACTGTAAGTTCTGCTAGATCAAGCTAATGAACATTCAGCACAGTTTCCTGTCACTTCTCATCCCAGCTCAGTCCCCTCTTCCCCACATAGAACACCCTTCCAGTAAAAACTCACTGAGTAAACCTCAGGGCTGGTTATGTTTGTTAACCACCACATTCAAATTTTGCTAAACCCTTGTAAATAACTCTCAAAAACATCTAAATACTGAAAGACACTTGGGATTCTCAAATGCTTACACACCCACATTTTCCATATAAATTTTCACTGTGGCAAGGAGATATTCCTTTATTTACCCTTTCACATGACAATTTATATTATTTAGCACAAGCCAGACCGGCAGCATAACTCTAAACGAAGAAAACCTTTTAAAAATCATTTAATATCATTTAAAAGGTATTTGAGCCCTCTCTTTTGGCCTCTGTTTGGCTGTGCTAGGCCTGTGAATGACAGCTTCCCTGCTTGAAGCACACAGAAAGCACAGCCTTCCTCATTCACTGTCAGCTCTATGGCCTTTTCACACGTTCCCTCCACAGCAGTGTTTGTCCCCAAACACTGGGACCCTGCACAATGGCATTCCTCCTCCAACACCCCCACCAACAGCACCACTACTGATGGGGAATTCTAATGAGCTGGACATCCCCCATCTCTCAAAGTGTTAACTGCATCCCCAGCTATCACATATTCTGCTATTTCCATTGTTAAGTGTCACAGCTCACTTGCATTTATGCAGGCAAGGCTTCTTTATTTTTTTTCCTTTTTTTTTTTTAAGTAAAAAATATCATAGAGGCCTGCCAAAAAAAAAATAAATTAAAAAAATAAAAATTACATGCTTTCCTCCAACTGCATACATTATATATAAAATTAATTGATTTTAACTCCCAGATATATTTGGGGATCCCAGAAATTCCAAGAGATGCCTATGCAGCATGTTTAAAACAGCAAGGCAAAAGGTTGACCTTTGAAATATTAATAGTAAATGATTGAAATATTTTGAAACATTAATAGTAAAAAGTAAAAAGTACTCATAATGAAATAATTCTAATAAAACTGTCATTTAATATTTTTTTTTATTATTAAAAAGCTGCATTTTACAGTCCCAGAATTCATGGTCAACATAAGCTTTGCTGAGATTTTAGGAAAGCTGACAGCTCATTATATACAAATGCAGTTGAAATTAGAAAGTAAAAGATAGAGGACTTTTGTGGTATAGTGTTTATACATAGTTTTTTACTTTCTCATTGATTTAAGGAAAAAAGTAAAACCAGTTCCCAAAGCTCAAGTATTCTCTCTGTTTTACCTGGTTTACTTTCCCTATATTCATTTTTAAGAGCACTTTGAGGAATACTTCCTTCCCCTGAGAAAGGGACAGGAGCTCCTCACTGTGCCCTTCTCTGTGGCAAGAAGCAATAGTGATATAAAGACAAGTCTTTTTTAAATTCAATAAATGCATTTTCAACTGAAATCCAGATGGATTTAACAGAAGTACATGTATTAGCATGTTATTATAGAATTATGTGTATTAGCATATTATTAGTTGAGTGTGCTGCTTGATTTCAGCAAAGTGCCTTAGCAGAGTAATACTGACTCAAAGAATACAACTTCTTTAAAATTGGCTTTTCCCTTTGATTTGCATGAAAAGACGAAGTAAATACAAATAATTCAGGTGTCAAAATAGCAGGGAGACAAATGGAAATGAAGCAAATTTATTTAATGCTGTCAAGCAATGGCTGGATGTTATATTGGTGTGAATTCTGTGTGCAGTCAGCACTGTCAGGCCTCAGCACAACAGGACAAGGTGAAAATATTTCCCTTGAATGTCTTCCTTCGTTATTAATGTGCCTCTAACCTTGTATTTCTAGCACATCACAACGTGCTCACTTCAAAACAAACTTGGTTCAGATACTCAGACAAGAGGGTCAACATAAACAGAACAGTCTAAGAACACAGTGAGAAGAATTGTTCTACCCAAAGCTAAAATAACCCTCAGTTCCTATAATTATTTCATTTTTGTTCAGTACTAACACAACTTCAGTTAGAAAATGGCCGGAAAAATGAACAGAGAGACA
This sequence comes from Parus major, assembly GCF_001522545.3. Classification (NCBI taxonomy): domain Eukaryota; kingdom Metazoa; phylum Chordata; class Aves; order Passeriformes; family Paridae; genus Parus; species Parus major. Next base: position 1,699,955 of record NC_031774.1, on the reverse strand, counting down.
CTTTACACTGAATTATATGTTGTATCTTATCTTTAAAGTAATATAACTCAAAATAACACAAGATTTTGGCACATTAACTGCACAAAACATTTAACATCCTCGTGCTGTAAAATTTTCATTTAGGCGCTTAATTCAGTTTGAAATGTTTATTAAAATATTTCAATCGTAACTTTTTTTGTGGACTGTCATAGCTCTACTAACATTTATCCTCCTGGATAATTAAATTTGGATAAAGTAATTTAGACTCCTAAAAGTTCCAAATGTCCAAGCTGATTATATGAGCATATATCTATATGCAAGGCTTTCGTTATAAGGAATCATTTGTCTTCAGAAGAGATTTCAAATCTACTAAAACTGTTCTATTTTTCCTGTCATTTACAATTTCCTGCTGAACACTGATGGATAATCACCAGAGGAATGATTAGCATGAGCTAATTTACTGAAATGTCTTTATATGTTCTTTACAGAGTAAAAAGTAGACAATAAATGACTTTCATGTGCATTTCTCTTTAGAAACCCCACTGTCTGTTTTGTTCAACTAATTGCCCTTATATTTGCTAAATACTTGCATGAATTACATATATTTGTATTTATTTAAGAGTTAATATTACATTTTAAGGTAAAAGAAATAGATTAAGGTTAAAGTAATAGATTTCAGTTCTGTGGCTTTTGTGACAGGCAACATCATCTTAAAAGGGTAGAATTATCAACAAAATGTGTAAAGATATTTCCCATTTTTTAATATATCACTACACTGCCTCAGGAACATTATGAAACAAGATTTTTTCTTTTTATTTTTTTTAATTTTTTTTTTTTCTTTTCTGCTTGTTTCTCTTTCACTCTCTCATTTTTGTTTTTGTTTTGTTTGATTTCCTCTTGCTGGCCACTATTAATTCTTGAGAGGACCAGCCTCTCCCAGTTCTCATTTTTCTTTATGGGTCTGACAGCAGGAGGTGCTGTCTAAACAGAGTGGCCCTGCCTCCTCCTCCTCCTCCTCCTCCTCTTCCTCCTCCTCCTCCTCCTCTCCCCGTTCCTCCCCAGCCTGGGAGCTGCTCTCTGCTTCACTCATCCTTAACTCTGGGGCCAGCAGCACTTTTCAATTCAGCCTCCTCCCTGCCCCTTTAATTTCTAGGTAATACCTCAAAACCTGTGTGTCTCCTATTTTCATGAAGTACTCACCTTAAAAATATGTACATTTCTAAACATCGAAATGAAATGATGTTGCTGTGCTCAGCGAGATCAGTGTTTTCTCACTTACGATTCCTAAAATTCAAGTAATAAAAAAAATACCACCTCATTGCTCCCAAACTGTCAGACAGGATATGGAGCATCTGTTTTCCACTGCTTTTTCAAATTGAAAATGCACGTTTGTTTGACTGCACACGTATAGAAATTAAAATAATGATGTTTTTAAAATACGATACATTTATTTAACTTTTCACTCGGCCACGCCAACTGTACTTAGAATTGATTTATTTATTTACTCATAATATGCTTCAACTAAACCATTATTTAAGTTAGCTCTGTAGGAAGACCTATGAGACAATTACAAGCTGCCTGTGCAGAAGAGCAGTGAGAACTGATGGCTTTAGAGAATTTCCACACAAGGAACATCCCGGCTCGGCAGCAACGCCACACACGACATCCCCCACCAGCAGAGACTCAGTTAACTCCTCTGTGGCGGGCTCTGCACTTACAGGACAAACATTTCCTTCTCCTAACAGCTTCTCCAGGACGTGCCACGCTTCTTTGTGACACAAAGAACGTTGTTTTTACACAATCAGTACATTTGAAAATCAAAACAGACAAGCAGACTTTTAAAGAGTGGGACAACTCACCTGTTTGCAGCCCTTTGCAGGCTTTAATCGTTGGTGCAGGGCCAAGAGGACTCCTTGGATGTAAATCTTTGCTCCTGAGAGGCTGAAACCTTCTCTCTTAGAGACCCAAACAGGTCCACACAAAGGTGTGATGACATTTTGCAGGCATCTGTCAAGCAGAGGAGCTGTGCAAAGAAAAGAAGAAAAAGGGGAAAAAAAAACAAACAAACCAAAACCCCACCAAACAACCAAAAGAAAATGCATTCTTTTGACCCGACTGAAATACACAGCCTCTAACACAGCCTCGGCATCAGAACTAAATCTTAATGTCTATTATTTATATCTGACCTGGGTTAAGTCAAAGCAACTCCTGCATTTCTAGTGGCCACCATGAAGGGTGTATTTATAGGGAGACACCCCCGTGGAAGGCTCGGAAGCGCCGTGAGCACACCTGAGTAGCTCTGAAGTGCGCCTAACTAGCGGCACGGCCGCCGTGGTGTGCGCTGATTGCCTTATCTTCTCATTTATCACAGATGAGTTGGAACCAACCTTGCTGAAACCCACTTGCATTGTCCTGATAAAATTGCAAGATCTGTGGTTTGGGGTTGTTTTTTTTTCTGTTTGCTGTTAAGGGGCTGCCACACACCCGCGACATTGTAAAGGGTAACGTTCGTAAAACAGAATAAACGCTCCCGTAAGTGGTTTTAGTGTAACCTTCTCATTGCCACCGCCTAAAAAAGAGACTTCTGACAAATAAAACTGCTCAGTGGAGCTGGTTAATAAAAGAGGAAGGTCAAATGAAAAGAGAAATAAAATTGATTCGTGGCAATGCTCTCAACAAGATCTTTTCCTCGCTGCTCTCAGATTTCAAATTGCTGCCAAGGTTGGAAGGATTCTCTCGAAGGGGCCTAATGGAAATAAAGGAATAAGGATAAATAATAAATGAGGAATTATTATTTTGGTTTCAGGCATTACAAAGGTGGGCGTGCTCTGCACACATTTCTGGGTAAAATCCAGGGGCCTTTCTTCTACAACAAAATAAAATAACATTGAGGGAAGGGAAGGGAAGGGAAGGGAAGGGAAGGGAAGGGAAGGGAA
>NC_031774.1:1662929-1696540 GCF_001522545.3 Parus major | reverse complement strand
AGGGAAGGGAAGGGAAGGGAAGGGAAGGGAAGGGAAGGGAAGGGAAGGGAAGGGAAGGGAAGGGAAGGGACCAAAATCTGGCTTTACAAGCAATATGAAATAAAATTAAATTAAATAAATCTGTATAAAATGCAAAGAAAATTGTATACATAATTTCCCCACCTAGTCAATCTGTGGTCATAGGTTCACATTATACCAGTATAAATGGTGGATTTCCTAGGTACATAAAGACTGACAAAGAAGTGCTGATTTTGTCAGAGGAAATACCAAAGGAGGTGAATTACTCTTTCCATATTTTATTAAAATAGGAAATATGCTCCATTTGGGTATAGCAAATATTAAGCCTCAATAGCTGTTCACTCAGCTGTGAGAACAGGGTCTGAATCAAGGCCTCAGTTATGAAACTTTCATATGCAACTTCCTTAATAACTGGAGACTTTTAGACAGACAAAGAAGGAGCATCTCATATGGTTAAGTCTATATTCAAAGATAAATAAATAGGTAACCATGCAACAGATTGCATTTTGCCTCTGCTAAAGTCAGTGTATTTTAGGAATTATTTAAGCACATGCTTAAGCAAAACTGTGTGTATTTTTTTGAAAGGCATTATTACTTTTTAAAAAAATAATGTTAAAGTCCAAGTCTTCTGACCTCCACAATTTCATGATAAAATTTGATCAGCTAGTCAGTAATTGTATGTATCCTCACATAAGCATTCCTGAGAGCTTCCATATAGTACTTCTCTTTCATCTAAAGGGAGTCCAGACTTCACAAAATAAGACAGAGGATTCACTGAGCAAGTTAATATGCATTTTAACTTACTTTTATGATTATCCTAATGATAATCCTAATCTCTTATGATTACTCTAAAGAGTAAACCTGCTCTTATGAAGTATCCTAAATACTGCCAGGTATTTTGAAAATACTTCATAAAGTAAACACCCCAAACCTGAACACATACAACAAACCATTAAATATTTGCTTTTAAAACCTGATTTCTCAAGATATGGCCATGCAATTGAACATGAGCAAAAATTATCTCAAGTTGACAAGAACTGAATGAATAGTTTTCCAGACTATTCTAATAATGAACTTCTTATCATGGGAGTGAGACATTAAATTAAGTAGATTAGGTGAGATAATGAATGAGATTTGACCAGGAACATTGGTAGGGGTGAATTTACTCCAGTGAGCAGAACCAGAATTAAATCTATGTTGTGTGATATTGTGTGATGAGGACAGGTCTTAGTCTTACTTAGTTCAAACAAAATAAAAGGATGAAAATCTAATCTCAGTGATGTCTTTGGAAGGTTTACAAATAACTGAAGTGAATATGTGGTTTTTATTCAGTGCTTTTTAACTTAGTTACCATAGGATAAACTTCACAGGAAATGAAGATCAAGACAAATAATGCTGGTTTTCAGAGTGTGTGAGTAGACTGAAACATAGCTGTGGAAAAATGTTTGTACACTGGCATTGAATGTTATATCTGAAACACCAGTTATAATGCTTACATTGATTTAGTTTTACCACAAATAATTATCAGTATAATGCATCAGTGTTGATCCACTTTCTCTGAAGGTAGTGACCTTCAGGACCAGAGAGGGAGAATTCCAAGACCTGCTGGGGTAGCTTGGAATTTAAAGACTCAAAGATTCCTCTTTCAGACACACCTAGCACCCAAATTACTCAGCAACACTGAGAATCAGACCCAAATAATTTTCTGTAAGCAATAACCATTTCCATAAACATCAGCTGATTTTATCCATAATGTTATTTACTTCATTCCACACTCAACCTTATTGTTTCCAGATTTACAGTCTCAAAGTCCTTGTATTCTTTCTTTTTTTTTTTTCCTCCTTCTTTTGACCTCCTTTTTACTAATCAAAATATCAATGGTATTAAGTTATTAACCATTCATTTAAGTACAAAAATGTGTGGCTAGAAAGTTGAAGGAATAAAGGTAGAACACCAGAGCAGTCACTTCAGAGGAGGATACTTTCAGTGAAATATTCCATGACTTTATTCTGTGTGGTGATTCAAGAAGATACTCAAGATAAAAAGCCCTTGAGATTAAAAAAAAAAGTAAAAAATCACAGTTGTTCAAAAATTCTCCCTAGTTTAGGAAATTTATGTTGTTCTTGGTTGGAACTGATGTAGGTATGCAAGAAGAGTTTCCATTGAACAGCTACTTCCAGACTCACGTTTTGGTGACTTAAAAGAAGGAAGGTGTTAGTCTGAACCTTTTAAAAACTGAAAGAGCATCAGCAATGACTTCACCAAATCTCTCCCAGCTCCACAGGAGTTGTGTTGGTACTGTGGTTTTACACAAAACAATCTACAAAGCAAGGTGAAAAGAGGAAATTTCCAAAAGATTTACAGATTTATTGTGAAGTGTTACACTGTCCATTCCAGCTGATCAAACATTACAAACCCTGAGTTATGAGGCAGGAGTAGGAAGGACAATAAAAATGTTGCCACAGCAAAAGAAGGTAAATCTCACCCTTGGAGGAAAGTGCATGGGCTGACTTTCAGGAACAACTCATCCTGATGTGTCTTTCAGGAGGTTAGAGAGCAAAGGAAGGCAGTCTTAAGCTATGGAAAACACTTAAAATTTTCTTTAGAACTTTTATGTAGAATTTAAAATACTGCATTAGAACCAAACTGCTTCTTTTCTTTTTTAATTTCTCCCATTGCAGCAGTCTCATCTGCTGGAGAGTCAGTGATGGATAAAAGGAGAGTACCCAAGGAACTTTGCTCCTCAGCTAAGCTGAACAGTGTAAATACACCTTTATTGTTTTTATTCTCCCCCTTATTGATTTTTTGACTTCAAATCACATGACAAACATCGAATTTCCTTGAAGAAAATAATTGTTTTACAGTGTAATTTTACACTCTTCTAAAGAAAAGAGGTGTGAAATTTTCCCTAAAACAAAACCCAGGGATTTTAAATTGATGGAGAAAATAGCATGATGCCACTGTGGCAAATGGAAGAGAAAAAACTGGATTTGTGTTTTATTTTGTCTTGTCTTTAAACTTCCTGAAAATTATGAGTGCAGTGTTTCTCAAATGGAGTGACAGAAAGGATGAAATCCACCAAGGTATCCACAAAAAGTAAGCAGTATATTTGTAAAAGAATGGGAAAATCACCCTCTGGCAATTTGCAATCAACACCAGTGGACTGCAAAAAACTGAAAAGCAAATCCCCCAAAATTCAGTTTCTTAACTTTTTTCTTATTCTAGACTTATGACCTTATTGGAGCACAGACATCCTTTTTTATTATATCATGTATATTAATCATTATTTGTTATATTATGCCGAGTTCTTTTCTCCATCAATTTCTCTTAGCAAATAAGGTACCAAATGGCAAATATATATGTATTTTAAGCAAATAACAGCATCAGAACAACCAGAAATAAATCATCAGCATTTTTTTCCATTAGGGAAAACAAAGGTATTTCAATATGACCAAAATATTAGAAATTCCTTATATACTTTCTAGTGACGAGGCTTTTTTCCTGAAGGTGCTTGGGTACTTGTGCCCTGTACACTGTATATATATATTTAGATTGATATCTATATCTAATCTATATCTATGAATATATATCACTGAGGGCATAAGATTGAGTTAGTGCTCACATTGCTTCACATTTTTAATTTTTAACAACCATGATGCAGTTCCTTGTCCAGGACAACTGGCATAAACTGTCCAAAATCATAATTTTTGTAGAAATTGTAGATTCAGGGAAACTGAATGAGGGGGAACATGCATTTTCTTCTGTTGCTTAAATTACATCAGGGTGTTTTTACTCAAACAAGAACTAATCTAACAGCTGCTGCGTACTTTTGTTTATATGCTATACGTCAAATCCTATTGTCCCCAAGGTACTTATGAGAGATGCTTTAGCAGTCATTTTCTTAAATACTGATGCCTATCCGAATTTGGATTTTTCCACCATTGAACAGAATGACAAGAACACGATTGCTGTACTTAAAGCAATCTTTCACAGCTGCTTTGCTTTTCCAGTGATCCCATTAAATTGACGGCATATGCCTGTGGGGTCTGCAGCGTTACAATTCTGCTGAACAAGATGTTGATTGCAAACTACAAATTTGTACAACACAACTTGGTGGTTTTGGTTTTGTTTTTTGTTTTTTTGGGGGTTTTTTTGTGTGGGAACCACTCCTCTGGTCATCCTTCTGTTTGGTTTTTACCTCAGCAAAATCTAATTTAAAACCTTCTCCGTGGCTGCGCCCTTTACTGAACACCTGGTTGTGTTAATTGTTTAGAAGTGCAAACTCTAACCCTGGGTGGTTAGCAGGCATGAAAACCTATGAGGTCTCCTCAGTTCCTAAAATGAGCATGAGTCATGTCTTTCTTGAAGTGAAGGAAGTAGCTGTGCATTAAATATGCTGGCACATCTTCTGCTCGAGCAAGTGGACCGAAATGGTGTGAATTGTTAATGCCTTGCTGCTTTGGTTCACGGCTTGTGATTGATCATTTGTAACTATATCTACTCCTTGTTCCATGAAATCAAGTATGGAGTAATGGGTTCATCAGATTTTTGGGTTAAATTGAGAGTGAAGAGGTACTGTGTGTGGAAATAAGAGTTGCCATGTTCGGGGCTGGCCTTGTAACAGCATGGAATCTAAAGGCGATATTCAAAACCACTTCACTCATCATACGCTTACTGATTCTGAATAGGGTCCATTTGCAGGGGACATTTGGTAGTTTTCCAACACACTTTATGCCTCTTTCTTCACTTCTACCACCCTGCACATCTTTTTTTTCTTCTTTTTTTTTTTTTTTTTTTTTAACTAGAATAGCTTATAACAGGACAGAATAGAAAATTAATAGATTTAAGTAACTCGGCTTAGACTGAAATGACTGTCCTGCTCATTAATGATGCTACCTAAATTTTGTCATTTACAGGACACAGGCTAAAAGAACTCAGCAAAGTTTTACTCACTAGGAAGAATTACAATCTTGTATTTTGTAGGAACTTATTTTTCCAGGCAGAAAAAGAAAAGCTGCACAGCCTTTATTTTTAACTCCTCAATCCTTTCACGTGCAGGAATGACACACAATTCCAGACATTACAACACAGCTGGTGACTTTGCAAACAGCAGTGTGTGGGGCCACAGCAAATCCAAGCCAACAGCAACCAGAAGTGACAACTTGTGATGGCCTGCAGGAGAGGAATCACGTACAGCATCTCCACAGAACCAGAAAGGTAATGGATGTCAAACTTGCTGCGATGCTCACACGGCTCTGATCGTGCAGCAGAATTCTCCCTACGCTCACTGTGCTGCCTCAGCTCCTCTAGGTAAATTCCACCAGCTCAGAATAAAACACAGTAATGTGCTTCCCTGTTTTAAAACAATCTCTAGAAGTGATTTAATTCCATGTGAATGTTCAGCTCGGAATGAATGAATGGCTCTGGTCACGTGAAATTTATATCTAGGCTTTCCATCTGCTCTTCAATTCAGAGACAAAACTGAAACATGGAGAAATTGAAGACCAAAAGAGAAATACAGAGTAACAACAGACTACTTTTGCTCCTCATTTAGGAGTAAAGTGAGAAATGGAAGGGAATTCAATGGAAGTGCAGCAGAAAGGAGTGCACTGCATGTATATTTGTGACAATTATAACTTTATTAAGACAGAGAGATACAGCAGTTTAGTTTCATTTCATCCCATCTGGGCCACACAAGATTCTCCATCTCTCTTTGTTTAATATTTATCTTGATGAATGCAAGCACAGCACAAGCCTATAGCAATCTAATCCATGCACAAGTTCTGTCATTAAGAGTTTTGGGGAAGCTTCAACCCATGAAATGTTGGAAAAGCAGAGGAAGCCATCACAAATGAAGAAGCTGCATTTTTCAAACTCATTTTGAAAATGTCCCAACTTTTCCCCTCTTTTCTCCTTCTGCCTTTATGTGAGCACCTTGCTGAGGTCAAGTTTCTATTTCCAAGTATTAAATCAGGCTCTTTTTTTAAGTATTTGGACTTATGATGACTTTTTTGGCTCATAATTGTTATTGGGAAGCTTTCCCACACTTATGCAAGGAGATGTGCCACAACTGGAAGATGCTTATCAAGTCTAGAAAGTCTTTTATTAAAAAGTTATAATTTTCCTGGGTATTTCCATTTTTAAATACTGACCCACCTCCAGATGCTCATCTCTGTTTTCAAAACATTCAGTGCTGAATCATGCACAGAAATCTGTACAGATGCAATTGCAGCAGCCAGGCAGTGAGAGGCCAAGAAGGTTTTCTCAGCCCCTCTATGCTTAGAATTCTTGAAAACAGATAATTCTGCTATACCTTACTGCAGCTCACCTGCTGACTCCACAGGGTCACAGAATGGCTGAGGCTGGGAGGGATTTCCAGAGGTTTTTCCAGTCTGAATCCCTGCTCCAAGAAAGGTGAAGCAAGACCATTGGCCAGGGTTTTCTGCAGTGTATTTTGAATGTCTCCAAGCATGAGACTCCAAAACATCTTTGGACAAAATTCAGCATTAGAACAACTCATTGTAAACTTTTTTTTTCTTGTGCTGAAGCAGAATTTTTCACACTTCAGTTTTTGTCCATTGCTTCTTATCCACCCATTGAATTCTACAGGGAAAAATCAGAATGCATGTTCATTATTCCCTGCCACCCCAGCCTGTACTTGTGGGTTGGATTATGGATATCCAGCTGCAGCCCTTGGCATTTCCATTTGTTGAACTTTATGGGATTCCTCCCCTCCTATTTATGCATTCCTTCTCCAGCATTTATTCAAATATGCAGAAGTTCCTTAAGACTTACAAGAAAAATACATATTGCCTAGCTCAGTACATGTTTAACTTAAGGAGAAGCTACTGCAGAAAATTATTCTTCACAACTCTGACCTCATGTATATGAATTTCATTCAGGCAAAAGGATCACTCCTAGTGAACTACAGTTCAAAAAACTCAAACTACCTATGAAGGGATATATTTAGATCTCAAAACAAATAACTCCAGATACTATTCTAAAAAATTACAAAAAAGCAGAGGTGGTGTTTTCTGTTCAGCCAGATACATGTACTGCAGACAGGAGAAAGAGGAAAGTTTGATGTCATGAATTTATTTTTTTTTTTTGTATTTTAATTTACTGAGTCAAGGAAAAGTGCACTGTAATGGAACTTAATGCAGTTTCAGTATTCTGCTGGTTACAACCCATGGTGTCAGCAGCTACATATTTGCCATATTAATTCAAACTTTTTTTAAAAAAAATATTTAAAATATTTTTCCTGCTCAGAATGTGCTTTTTTACTATTTTATAAGCAGTATAAGGTAGGCACATTCAGTATAAATCCAATAGATTTTCTGTTGTTCTTTCCAATGGAGAATTTTACAGGTGAGTAGAACTGAGAGTGGAGTATTTAGTTTTATTTAAGGATCAAATTTTAATGAAATTATTTAATATATAACCTTTATATTATAATATATAATATAGGTAATAATGCATTCTAACAGTAGTCATCTATAATATCTATATATCTATATATCTATATACCTATAAATATCTATACTAATACATATATTCTGTATATAATACATAAATTGAAAATGACATTGAAGAGAGAAATATTTTCATCACATAGAACAGGAAGGCAATGAACATATCAGTGGGTTCTTTTTACAATAATGACAGTCCACTTTCTCCTCAGACAATTTGGGGGAATATTTAGCTGAGGATGTCATTCTCTTCTTATTCTTCTCTTTCCATACATTTCTTTTAATAACCAAGAACATATTTATCTAATATCTTTGATCTGAAAGTAGCTGTAAACTTTGAAATAGCAAGAAAATGCTCATAATTAAGGCAGCCATCTCTCTTCCTAAAAAGTGGCCAGGGAATGTTACCTGGCTTATGAGGACAGTCAAAAAGCCTTGGAAAACTCTACTCATAGCTGAACTGAAATCTGCTTTACTTCTCTGAAAGTGGTTAGGATTAGAAGAGAAAAAAGCAAACTGCTTACAAAGACATTTCCTGAGGTGCAAAACCTAAGCAATAAAAGACTCCTGTTATTGATGCACAAATCCTACTTCTTCCACATATATTTCTTCCATGATAGGAGGATTATTTACAGACACAGGCAGTTCTAAAGCCTGAAAATCTTGAATTTATTTATTTAAAATCTTGTACTGAAAATCTTTGGTGTCATAAAGGGAGATATTCATGAATAAGGGAAAAACAGTCATAGGGATACATATTTTTAATGCCTAATTAAGATATAGGTATTTGCTATATAGATAAGATATAGGTATATAAGATATATGTATATAAGATATATGTATATAAGATATAGTTATTTGCCAAAAATAACCATTAAGGAAAGCTCAGAGAAATAATTATTATCCTTCTTAAACAGAGTTGGAATGATGTCTTACAGACCATATACAGGGGTGGAACAGAGAAACTCTGTGTGTTATCCCATAGAAACTGTAAGAAAAAGCTTTCATACTAAAACAATATCTACAAAAGGCAATCAATCCCTGAAAATGGATTAAAACTATGCAAATATTAAAATGCTAGAGTAACATAAAGCAATAGCTTTAATCACAAGTTTATTTACTGATTATTTATGTGTCACTTTTAGTTCAAATTAAGGGTACCAACCCTCACAAATTATTTTTAAATAGAGTCTGGATTCATTTTTCTGTTTAAGTCCTCAATGTAGTAAACAGAATTCCTGTCCTACAAACTCTGCTTTACCACCTTTGCTATTGCAAATTTTTTCTCCACATACCTTGCATTAGTGTCTCACTGGAGAAGATTCATCCTCGGTGTGCAATCATCTGAAACCTTTAAAAAAAGGAAAGGTGTTACCACAATTATTAAAACCTAGTTCTTTAACAACATTAAGAAAATCAAAAAAGCCATAGAAAAAACCTTAAACACTGACAAAGAAAACATTTACCACTAAGACAACAAATACCTTGTCAAAGCAATGTTCACTCTACATAAAATGCAGAATTTCAGCAAGGACTCTACACATTTTCAAATTCAGCATTCTAGAGATGCAAATTGATTAGAAATGCAAGAAATTGCATATTCCAAGTCATCTTGGGGGGTGAGGAGGAGCAGGGGGTGTGAAGGTAATTGCAGGTGTAGCAAAATGTTTTGTGTATTTTACCAAATGAAATAATATGCACTCAAAAGAAGAACTTTAAATGCTTGTGGAAAATGAATCTAAATTTCAGATGTTGTACACATACATCAGAAAGATCTTCTTCAAAAGGCTTTATAAGCAAGACACAAAAATAAAACTGCTATCAAATCTACCTGTTTAGCCAAGCAGAAAGATGACTTGTGCTAAATGTTTTTATGTGTAGTCATTGACCATAGATGATGATGGTAGAAAACCAATATAATGCAGCAGTGTCTTAGAACTTTGTGACCAGCAAGAAACTCCCTGGCAGTGGGAAGTGTGTGGCCTGCATTTGAATTTCTGGGTTCTGCAGAGAGAGAGGGTTTGCTTTTCCCTGCTTTTTTTATTCTGGCAGTATATTTTGACTAGAGAATTTGAATAAAATGACATGCTAAACTCTAGGAAGGCCACAATTGCTTAATTGCTGATCCCCATTAAACACCCAAATGCATTGATTCTTATTAGTTTAAATGTTTCATCCTGATAGCTTTTAATAAAAAGTTATTTTTAACTTTAAACTTGGCTGGAAAAGATAGAAACTCACCTTCAGAAAACTTCAGAATAGCACATCCCCAACATAATAATGTTTTGGCCCGCTGTACACTCTCACAACAGGGAACACCACAGTAAAATTCTAAATTATGTTTACTGTCCATGCCCACATTGTTCTGCTTTTTCCTAGTCATGCACCACAGCTATTGTTTTAAGGAGAATCCTCCCACCCCTGAGATTTCATGCTGAACCAGGTTTTCAGATTGAACAGCATAAAGTCATATAGCTCAGTCAATTTAAAACTTGCATTTCTTGATAGCATTCTTTTAAATACTATTTTCTTGCTACACTTACTTTGAAATAATTGATTATTGAATATTTGGCTTACTTCCCTCCAGCTTGAGCAGAAATCATAATACTTGAGAATATATACAATAGCTGTTTTATATTGTGCAATAGTATTCAGCCAATGCAAAATTATGAAGGAGATGAATCATCACTATAGGAGTTCTGTGATTAAAGCAGAAACTGTCTCTGAAGTGATGCTGCTGAAATTACCTGTCATTCTTTGAAAGAAAGCCTAAGACAGAGAGTGTACAAGTTACTTTTTGATGACAGAAATGGCAATACTTTGACCAGGAGAAATTCATTGTTCACGGAGCTGTTGAAAAGAAGAGGCAAGAGGAAAATACTAATGATGTTATTCAGCCAACATTCCTGTTTCAGGTCAGGCAGGGGAATATCCTAAGCTGTCTTTTTCAAGGTGCTCATAGAAAACACAGAGAAGAAAAATTTTTACAAATCTTGTTAATTTTTAAAGGAGGAAACCTCTTCAAAAATCCCATGCTCAATAAGACATGTTCAGTTGTGAAAAATGCATCTCCTGCCACAGCAGAATACACATTCCACAACTGACACTGCACACCAAACTTAGGAGAGATGCTGCCTGTCCAAAGAGAATTTAAAACAAGACAAAGAGAATACACCATCAACAAAATTTTGTGGGGTTCTTTCCTTTTTTTTCAATTTTAACTTCAATTTTAACTTCAATTTTAATTTCAATGTGTTGTATTTACAATATCTTCAATGCTGTTCTAACACTCACAGTCATGGAACTCTTTTGAAGGTGCAGCATATCACCTAAGTTAAAATTCCATATATTCCCCTCCATTTGCCCATTTCTGCACATATTTGGCATATTTAGGCCCAAATGCCATGTTTCAGAGCCAGCTTTAACTCAGGATCCCTTTCTTTGCAAGAGAGAATAGGAGATAGGAAAACATGCAAATATATTACAATTTCTGACAATGGGGACAAGGTCCTCCAAGAGTTGTAGTTTCCAATCCTTTACAACTAAAGGTTCCTTAATTTTTTAGGCAGTTTCCCAACTGAAAATGACTATCTAAAATAGATTTGGAAGAATCAGTATTTTAGAAATTTCCTGGACTTTGTTGAGACAGAAAAAATGTTTCATACACTTATTTTCAAATATAAAACTAATAAGAAAAAAAAAAAAAAATCACCACGTCTCTTCTTTCAAATTTTGTAAACATACTTAACATTCAGTTTTAACTGCATAAGGATAGGCATTTTCAGTATGAAAACTCCTTGCTATAGATCAGTTTCTGATTGCTGTGTGGTGGACATGGAGTTGACTAAGTAGAGATGGGAAGAAAACTGGTAAATCTGTTTTTTTGAAAACTGAGATAGAATCAAACATCTTTCAGTCATGCCTCAGACTTCCCTGCCAAGCTACCACTGGATTTGATGGACTCACACACCTCTGCATAGCTGGGCCACTTTTTCATGGCTGGGTAAAAGTCTGAAAAGAAATATTTAGGGATGACAGAGAAATTAACTCTCTTTTCACACTGTAGCAACAATCTGCTGAGTGTTTGCTTATTGAAACCCCCCATGTTTTAATAGTTTCTTTTAAATCATTCTGAGTCAATGACACTGCCAAGGCAAGGAATAATGTCTCAAAGAACAAATAATATTTGTATTCAAGGGAAAAGAAAATGCTCTGCTTCTGGTATGCTGGTGATTTGACTGCACCATAACTGGTGTTGTTCCAGATCAGGGCAGTGTGCTAGGAAATTATCAACATATACTGACTTTATTTTTCCACTTTTCATTAGACATCCACTTCAAGACAGGATATTGGATTATGTGAAAGTCCAGTCTGATACAGCATTGTGATTTTTATGGAAATCTTGCTTTGTTTGTAATTTACAGGCAAGAAATAATTTTTCTTTTTAAATTACTTGACTGGATGAAATGTCATTTTGAAAATTTAGCCATATTTCTGTTTTATAATTACTATTGCATTAATACCTGTGAAACCAATTTGCAGTTTATTTTAAATGTGCTGAGTTTTTGTTGTGGTTTAACCCCAGCTAGCAGCCCAGCCCCAGGCAGCTGCTCACTGGAACCCCAGCAGTGGAAGAGGGGAGAAAATGGGAAGGGTGGAAGCCAGAAGATTCATGGGTTAAGGACAGTTTAATAAGGAAATCAAAAGCCACAGACATAGAAGGAAAGGAAGAAATGGAATGAATTCCCTGCTTCCCAAGGGCAGGCAGGAGTTCAGCCTTCTCCAGGAGAGCAGGGCCCCATCACAGGTGAGGTTTGGGAAGACAAACACCACCACCCCAAATGTCCCCCTTTTCCTCCTCCTTCCCCACAGTTTCTGTGACATCCCCTGGCCTGGAATGTCCCTTTGGTCACTTGGGGTCACCTGTCCTGGCTGTGTCCCCTGCTCTGGAATGTCCCTTTGGTCACTTGGGGTCACCTGTCCTGGCTGTGTCCCCTGCTCTGGAATGTCCCTTTGGTCACTTGGGGTCACCTGTCCTGGCTGTGTCCCCTGCTCTGGAATGTCCCTTTGGTCACTTGGGGTCACCTGTCCTGGCTGTGTCCCCTCCCACCCTCCCAGGCACCCCCAGCTCCCTCTCCAGCGTGGCTTTACCAAAAGCAGAGAAGGCCTTGGCTCTGTGCAACAACAAAAACATCTCTGTGTTATCAACCCTGTGTCCAGCACAAACCCAAACACAGCCCCACAGCAGCCACTGCAAAGAAAATTAACTCTAGCCCAGCCCAAACCAGCACACCTCACATACAAGCACCCAACTGTGCCCTTGCCCCCAGTTCTCCTTCCTCTCACAAAGCACTACAGACATGCTGGCATTTTCCCACCAGTTTTTGTCTTGCAGGCTCATTTGCTTCTTTCCACTCCCTTGTAACCTCTTTTCTTGTGCTATGTGCAGTAGATCAGTCTCCAGAAACCATTCCAGATTAAAATTGGTGACCTCAGCTGGTTTATTTTTGGCATAGATCATCTTCCTTGTGTGGCTCACTGAATGATGGAGCAGAATCCTTGCACTGGCCAAGTCCTACAGTGACAGAGCACAAGTGGTGGAAACTTCTTTTAGCAACAGCACTTGAATAAACTGGTTTGGAATACACTCAAAACTACTCTCAGTCACTTTTGCCTTGTCACTGTTGGACATCCACAGCTCCCTGGCCAGTCAGCCCTTACAGGCAGCCCAAATATCTATGAAGAATCATGAATATCAGTTTAATAATTAATTTTCTAGGTCAAGACATCTCTGTGGAAAAAAAAATCCCAAATATTAATTTATATTAATATTATTAATTATAATCTTACAATTTTATAATTTTATAATCTTATTAATTGATGTTGTGATGTTCAGAATTGCTGCTGAACTTTTTTTGCTCCAGTGTACAGACAAGTTTGGTCTCTGTGGTTTGGTTTTCCTCGTCATGCTGAAGGAATTGTGAATGTTCTAGTTAGACAAGAGGTTCTAAGAACATTTACTGCTGAAGAGTTATTCTTCACATTTGAATGCAATATCTTGATATTAGCACCAATATGGACAGCAATACAATTAATTTTATATTACAAAATATGGGATGATCTCTATCAAAGGCAACATCAGAAAACTGACAAATGAATTTCCATTAAATGTGCCAGATGTACTTACACAGTTTTCCTGGGTAATATTTCAGTGAAAACTATAGTGAATAAATAAACCAGTTCATTTGGAAGGAACCTACAATGATTGTATTGCCTTAGAATCTTAAAAAAAAACAACCAACCCAAGCCTGGATTACATCATTCAGAGGGGGGCTGAACAATGAATATTCCAGGCATTCAAAATTCCTTATGTGTCGTGCAAATCTTTGCAAAGGATTCCATGTTGTTAATCAACTCTAGGTTTGAAAAGCAGTTAAAATTTATTTTTTAAAACTTGTTTCAAGCAAATCACAATATTATTAATAGACATGAGGTATTATAAAGCATATATGTCATACTTGTTTTGGGACAAACACACTGGCCCTTCTTACTTACCTGAAAACAAATACAGCATGTAAATTCTGCTAAAACTTCCTGAAGTGCCTAGGAAGTTAAATGCTTTATAGAGGAAAAAAATATTATTTTATATAGAAGAACTTCAGGAAATTGTTACAGTGTCATATCTTCTAAGACAAGCATTTTAACTGCTTCATATTTATAATATCCAACTAAATCAAAATTGACTATACTTGTAAACACATATAAACCTCGCCTCAGGTAATCTTAGAAATTATTTTCCTTGGGTATAAATCCTCAGATTACATGTTATTAATTAGCACACACAGAGTTAGGAGAAGAAATAGGCATTATTAAAAGCAAAGTGACCGCTAGGCAAAGACAAGCAGGTTAAATAGCAAAGGGATTTCAGAAAAGAGGGAGTAGGGAAGTGAAATTTCCCTTCCATCACCTGAACATACATAAACCCCTGCTTTATTGAATACCAAGGCTTTAAAATTTAGTTTCTTTTTCTTTCTTTTCTTAAATAACAACCTATAACTATATAAAAGCAATGCAACCACAGTAAAAATGAATATATTTTCGAGATCACTGATTCAAACATGCTAATAAACAGAGGTTACCTTTTCAATTTGATTTTGTGGAGCAGTATTCTCTTAGTTATTGTGCCCTGTACAGTTCTTAAACACTAAAATTCTAACAGAGGTATTCTCAGTAATTTTCTACATGCACAGGACAATGACAGGTTTGGTGCTTCTTTTGCTTGACACCACTCTGAAGAACCAGGCCATTCAATATCCAAGATATTTTCTTTATCAATGACAGATGATCAGAAAGGAAAAAGAAAAAAAAAACCAACCAAAAAAGTAAGGTGAATATTTGGTTTCAAAACTGAAAACAAACCCATCGTGCTCCCCTTTCTCTACTACCTTAAAAATACACACAACTGGCCTGTCTCCACTTAGATGCTGGTATTTTCTGAAATACTACCACCAGCTTCCTACTAACCGTGACATAAGCTGTAGCAAGCTGTCTGCAGTGATAGCCTGCATAAATCATCGCTCCTGAAGGGAACAGATGTTCAGGGTATGAAAGAGTAATACCACAATTTAGTCATAATTAAAATTCACCTTAGCATGCCTCTATCAGCGAGCAGAGAGGAGCATTTCACTTCTCACCTGCAAAAATGAAATGCCTCTCATTTCTTCTGCTTCAGAAAAATTAAGTCTGAACCTTTTATATGTTGTTTGAGTTCCACATCTGACACCACATTGTATAAATGATATTTTTATTTCAACTTTCTTTTTCCAAACACTAGAAAATGTCCTCTAAATGGTGTACTGCCACTGCAGAAAATAAACTTAAAATTAAACCTTAAAAGGAGATTGCTGCATATTGCACGCCGATGTGTAATCAGTATCCAGCTACAAATCAAAACTGTGACAATAAACAATCATTGGACTGGTAACAATCCAGTCTGAGCTGGATATATTTAAAAACTTAGGGCCATTAAAAATTATTCAGTAATCTAAGATCACTAAAATCAGTGGGAGTTAGAGGATTAACTCAGGAAAAAATCTGATCCTTAGCCTTGTAACTGCCATTAATGTTAATGGAATGTGTCTATACACATAATTTTGAAAATGTAAGCTTCACACTGCTGTTATTACAGTTGGATTACATTAGATGCTTGACAGTTCTTTTGAAAAATTGGTTTCAATTCACAGGTCTTTATATCATGAGGCTACATTATTATAAAATATAAAGGATGTGTTGATTATGTTAATAAATGTCTCTAAATCCACTAAAGCAAAAATGGCTGAGCTTTTCATAGCACTTCAAAATCCTAAGACCAAAAAATTAATCTTCTAATCAGCATTGATATTAGAAATCAATTTCAAAAAAAACAAACAAACCCTGTCATTAAACCATGGTTTAGTTTCCCAGTTAAATATCTTTAGTGACTGTCCATGGATTAGATCCTCAGTGAATGTAAATTAGGAAACTTTATTGAATTCAGTACAGCTACTGTAACTTACCAGGGCTGAGAATGTGAATTCATAAATCATTTATCCCCTAAGGCTTTTGTAACTAAACTTACTTTGCAACAGGAAAGAGAATCTCAAATTTGCACTTGAACAGCTGTGGTTTGTTTTCTTCCATGGGGATGTATCTACACTAGTTCAAGAAAAGACTGCAAGTTTTAGGTGAGGAACCCAAGGCTTCCACTTAATGAACTTTGATTCATATCACAGAGCAGTTTCAAAGCATGCAAACTGATACCATTTGGATGAAATCAAAGCAATGGATGTTATCCAAAGTCCAAAGTACAGACCAGAGATAGCTAGGAGCATTGTCTTTTAAAATGTGTATAGTGTGGATGTCAAGATCCTCTCTATTAACAAGTGCTTCCTTCCACACATCTGTTTTCCTGGCACTGGACAGCTTGGTAACACAGATATAGCTCCATTTTTCTGCTTTCTTCTGCCCCTTGTAGAATTTATGATTTTTGCCTTATCTCCACTTTTAAAAACAGCACAATTGTGCCCTTGCAGTTGTCAGGAAGTTATTCTATGGTTGCTGTGGAATTTGGCGTGTGCACTTGCTATGGACTTATTAAAATCTTCTGCTAAAAACCTAAACATTCCCACTGCCACTGATTCCAGCATCAAGTGACTTTGCTGACACTGAATGTGCTGAGGAATCTCAGGATTTCAGAACTGCCAGGTAGGGTACAGATGGGTGAAGATCATCCATTTACCTGCCACAGCTAAATGGGACAATGCTAGATCAGGAAATGCAGAAGTGACATGAACAATTCCATGTGTTTCCCAGTCCTTGACATTAAATAATTGGGAAAAGTTTGTTATTATTGATTTATTATTCATTGAGAAAGCATGCAGGTTCTAGTAAATAAATTTTGGAATTTATTTTCTGAAAATAAATATTCCTGAAAAATTGTAGGGGATCTCACAGAAGAGCTTGAAATAATCTCCTCTCTACAAGGACAACATGGATAAGAACCACTCACTCACACAGTGAACTTCCTTTTACTCCATGAACAAATTTTTGAGGACATTTTTCCTATGGACATTGCTTATGTAAATAACCTCCATTTGTATGAAAATAATAACTTGTTTGATTTTATAAAACACCCTGTCCACTCAGCATTTAGGATGGCCTGACTGACTCTTGGTCCTGCCCTCAGTACAGGTTTCAAGTCATTTGAGACTGCAGCAATGAGGGTGATGTACTTCAGAATTCACATGAACAACAACACATCTTGAATCACACCTTCCTGTGACTTGTCCATGAATTCCACTTCTGACCATAAGAAAACAGCAATCTTGTCATTATGAGGCAGTTGCAAGATCAATTTAACTTAATTTAATGGTCAAAAAATATGTCTACTAACATTGGAAAATAGATCTCAAAGTCTCAACAGCAGGGAGTAAAAAGATGGACTGACTGTCATCTGTAAGCTTTTGAATTAGCATGTTTCCAGAGAAGTTTCAGAATGTGCTTAAGCCTGGGAGGAAGGAGCTCTAATTTGCATTCCCAAATCTAGTCTAAGTCTGTGCCATGATTTAGTTTGGTGGAGTATTCATTTATTTAGTTATTAGATAGATGTTAAGTGCTATTTGCCATGTAAGCAAGTATTACAAGTGGTTTGTCACACAAGAACAAAAGGATGTGCTCAGTTTAGCTATGCCACACCGAGTAAAGGTGGTTTGGTTTCCTCCTGAGCAGCGAGGTACTGGGAAAAGAAGTGGCAGCTGATTCAGATTATAATGAAAGATGACATAAGGTGAAACTTAAGAGATGGTTTGGCATTGAATTATAAGAGCCAGTAGATGCCTAAAGGCAAATTTAGGGAGATTACAGCTGCCTGAACCAAAGAATGTGATAAAGAAAAATTTTGTCCATCCTTTAAGGTCATGCTCATAGCATCCCTCAAGGCTGGCTGGAGAGCTGTTCTGAAGGTCAAGCTTGTCTGTATTCCACAGGATAAGCCTGCTAGCAAGATTCAAACACAACAGGAATCACCCCTCCAGGAATCTGTGTGGGCAAAAATGTGAAGCATGACTTTTCTTCCCAGCCTTGAATGAACAAGATGTCAGTGAGGTTGATATGTGCATGGGAGGCACTACATAGTAATGAACAAACTTCTGCCACTTCAGAGTGGCACAGAGATAAAATCAGGTACCTGAGTGCCTCTGCCTTCCCTTATTTTCAAAGGTAAATTACTCTTACCACCTGAAATTGTGGGTAAATTGACATTTCTGGGCATCATGATCCTGTCTGGTTTGATAATTCAGCAGCTGACAGTCTTCTGGGGTTCACAAACCAGGAATTTCCAAACCAGAAATTCCTTCAGAGATACACACTAAATGCAGAGACACTAAATGCAGAGACACTAAATTCAGAAACACTAAATTCAGGGACAAACTGTGATAGCACGAATGTCATCACAAAGTAAAACAAACATCAGCATTTAAATTAAGAAATTACCTGAAGAGTCATGCTAAAGTCTCATCTATGGAGTGGCCAAGTGTTTATATTTCCTGGGTAGAGGGGATTCCGATTCTATAACCTTCTCATGCTGAGTCAGTTCCATATTTCACTATTCCCAGAACACTGTCCACAGTTTCCAGGCTGCACTGATACCTCTCTCCTGCTGCTATTGGCCTGTACAGCAATGAAAAATTATCAGGGGAAGAAAGAAAGAAAGATCAGCCATGAGAATCTGACTTTACAGACCACTGACAGTAAAGAATTTATTTGGAACTGGGGTGAGGATTTTATATCCCCAGGATTACACGATGCCCAAACAAGGTGTTTAAGCAGAGGCATCAAATGAGATTTGATGTCTTTTTATAACAAGGATAAATAGCAGAAATAGAGCAAAAATGGACAATGGAAAGTAGAAGATTTCCAGGGTTTATAGGGAGAAAGGACATCCTATAAATAACAATTACAATAAAAATAACAGAGAAGCTGTTTGGCATGTACATCCTTCTTGCATTGGTTACTCAGGTCATCTACAAGGACCTACCACCATTTCTTCAACACAAGTGGATTTTATTAATGTTCAGACTTGCCTCTGAAGTTATCCCTCTCTGAGATTTGATGAGGTGACCTGCAGAGGTCCTTTCCAAGGCAAATTATTCTGTGATCCTCAGTATTCTGCCACTGTGTAACAGACAGCTGTACAAGCTACTACAAACTCTAAAGTACCTTAATTTGATAACCACTATATTAAATTTGATTGCTTGATACTGCAAATTCACAAATCTTAGCTGTAAAAGCTACTACCAAATCTAAAGTACCTTAATTTGATAACCACTGTGTTAACACTGAGTGCTTGATACTGCAAATTCACCAATCTTAGCCTAATTTTTATCCACTTATTTTTCAGAAATTTTTATGCCAGAATTTGCCACAATTTTCAAAAATTAAATTATATTCTTGGTATTATACTCAGTGTTAGATGCTGAAGTTATTCAAGCAAGATCAGCAATGCTAGTCAATAATTTGGTACAGAAAGTGAAGATTAACTCAGCAAACTGACACTACACACACATGTGGGTAAACAGAATAATCTAAATGGAAGCAACCCCTACCTAAATACACAGTAACCCTGTTACTGCTGCTTAAAGCAGCTGTAGAGCTCTGATCAGATCAAGATAGCTCAAATTCACATGCTAAAAAATAAATTTCCTCCAGCAAAAGAGTTCTTAATGACAGGATGACTTAGAGGGTCACTGTTAGGAATGAAGAGTGGCACTTGTAGAATAACAATATAAATTCTCAGAACCCTAAAATCCTCATATGGCTTTCTCTAAGTCCCTGTCTGAGGAATACACTGATCATGTCTGAGGAATAAACTGATCATGACCTGAGCCCAGGTTTGCATCTCCTGTCACACTGAACTGATGTCAAAGTTTGGTTTTCTTATTCTCCTGACACCTCCACCCTTTCATTAACGATTCCTTTATGCTGTTGTTGCTTAAACAAGATTTACAGACATTTAAGAAACTTTCTTCAACAATAAAAAGCAATAAACCAATAAGTTTAAAGGGAGTAGCATATGGCATTGCAAATACATTGATATTGTATATATTACATTATGCTTATGTACTCATCTTGCTTTAACTTTCTCTTTCCTCACCTTCACAGAAATAAACACTAAACATTGCCATGAGCAAACTTCAAAGCTCCATGAAATTAAAACTTACTGTCTGCAAAAATACATTTTCATCTATGAAAGAGAGGACATCATTTTTCTCAGTTCCCACTTTTTAGGAATTTGAAAAATTGAGCAACACATTTTAAAGGGTACAGAACAGTAAGAGAGACATGAATCTGAAAGATATCTTATGTAGCAATAAAAGTGTTTTTATAATAAATATGAAACTCCCTGATATATATTTATGAAATTGGAAGGATCAAGTTTCTTAAAATTTAAACTCTAGTAGTAAGAACAGATAATGTTCCTTTCAGTTATGCTCTCTGTTCAAATTCCAGATGCCTCTCTATTTGGGAAACATATTATGCCCAGGTCACATTCCTGTGTTTAACTAAGTTTACAGTCACTCCCTTTTCTTTAAATACTTGAGAGTTTTTGTTTCTGCATGTTCTGAAGTGTCATCATTTATTGCCACAGGCACAATGGCTATATTTAACTAATAATGACAGCAGTTGTCATTAGATTTTAAACTCACTAGCACTAGGCTGACATATTATTTGAAGTATGTCTTAATACTAAATTTGATTAAAATTACAAACATCCCATCTTCTCTGCCAATCAATGAGCTTCATCCCCTCACCCTGACCTTTTCTATGAACTCTTAAGGAAAACAGGTCATAGCAGCAGAGTCCACTTAAAATAAAGAAGGCCCCCATATTGTTTAAGTACTTCTAAATTCTGTTGACAAAACACAAATAAAAGTTTAGGTTCATCGATGAATGATCAATGCTTTTAATTTTTTTTATGTGTGATAGGAAGCTGAAATGTAGAATTTACATTTATATTTACAAAACTTCCATTTACAATTTACATTTACAAAAACCATGCTAAAATTCCTTTCCAAAAAGTAAAGTTGCTTTGGGAAATAATTGAAAATATGGAAATGACTACCAATTAAAACTGCTAATATGTCTAACTGAACAGGGAATCAATACTAAAAACTGTGCAAAATTTCCCATGATTTTGAGCACTCAAGAAGCAAAGAAAATGGCTAGAAGAAATAAAAAATGTGGTTTTGGAAGAGTTAAAAAGAAGTAATTAGTATTTGTTCATGCAATTTCATATGAATCCTTACCTTATTTGCACTCAAGTAAACATTGGGGATTAAACAGGTGTAAATGTCAAACAGAATAAACAAGACAAGCCCTGAAGACACTGCAGCAAAAATGCAGAATGATAGGAACTTATAGAGACTGGGTGAAATGTTAAAACTCCCAGGCTTTTCAGCTTCCAACCCCAACTTCAGTTGATTGGGTTGATGGTTTACAATGAAAGCAATTTTTCTTTCATTTGGCAGAAAGAATTGCTCACCAATTCTTTACATTTATCTTCCTCATTCCTCTTCATTTTCCCCTTGAATTTATCTAATTCTGGAGCACTGGATCTAGAATGATAATTGTTGGAAGAATCTTTGTCTTGTTCAGGATTTGAATGAATTTCTCCATTTGGCACAGCTGGTAATAAGTTTTGGTTGAGGGAGTTTTTATATCAGAGTGGTAGTCATAACTTATTTTAAACAGATTCTTACTGAAATCTACAGATTAGAGGGGATACAAATCTCAGTGTTTGGCATTTCTTGAAGATTAATTTAAACACTTTGGCTGAGTGTAAACAAAGGGATTAGACAAATCTTCTACAGGCCAAGATCTTCATCAGATCCCATGTGAAAAGTAGGGGAAAACATTCCTATAACCACTTTGCATACAACTTCTTTGTATTCATAAGGTTGTAGCAAAATTTACCCTGAGTTTCTCTTCTGGGATGATGTTGGGGAGGTGTTAGCACAAGTCCAAGCCCTAGGTAAATAAAGCTGTACTTCTAACATTTAATTTAAATTGGTTTGGCTGCACCTTATTGTTTTTCCATGTTCTTTTACTCAACATACAATTTTAAGCCCTATTTGGAAAGTATATTTCCAGTCTAAAAAAATAGCATTATTGGGTTTTTATTATTAATACAGAATTTTATCGCAGATTTCTTTATCATGATTATCTTCCTACAGATGTGGATAGCATGAAAATGTACAGAAAGAATCCCTGTCAAATCCAGACATCTTACAGCATGAGCCTAGTGTAAAACTTGTGAAGGAATTTAGGTTCTCTCCCTTTAAATTCAAGTGGATTATGGGAAGGTCATCAGGGTCTGCCTTCCCTCAAAACAAAGTACTGGCACCTAATTAATGAACACATCTTACTCTTTGCTGCTCCAAACCAAAGAATAATATAAACCTGATTTTTAAAGGGGTAAAAGGATAAGAAATAAGGCATTTTGTAAATATATATATGTATATATATATATATATATGGAATGTAGTAGATGCTATCATTTTATACAATAAGTTGAAAAAGTGGAAGCTCCATATAGAGGTTTTAGTCATTTCTGCTTAGCAGCACATTGTAATGAGTGTTGGCTGGTTATTTAAACAACTCCACTTGTAATATTAATATTATGTAATTTTTGAATTATGGCTTTTCAATCACAAAAATTTCCCCAGGTATTACTGAAAAAATATTCCCTCTGGTGATGTTTTTCACCCTGACCAACTTGCCTTACGTGCTTATGTGTGTGCAAACTCACTGTCATTTTTAACTTTTAGTTTACATCCAGTTAAGTTTTCACGTTTCCTTACTAAAGCTTATTGCTTGCTCCCAGAAATCAAAATTTTGTGGTGGGAAATGTCTTTATCCCAGTAAAAACATTGAGCTAAACTGCATCACAAATGTCTCTCATATTTCTTTAACAAACTGCCAGTGCTAATGGACAGGATAGAAAAGGAAAGACAAGTTTTATTAGAGTGGAATATCTATTACCACTAGATTTCTGTGTAAGGAAAAGAAAAATACTAAAGATTTCAATGCCACTGAGTGGCTAAAAGGAGACTTCAGTATCAATATAGAATATTCTATATATAAAAATATAAATATAAAAAAATCTATATTATTATCATTATTAATAATAATATATACTATATACTATATGATATATAATATATACTATATGATAGATAAGATATACTATGTACTATATAATGTATAATATATAATGTATAATATATAATATATAATATATAACTTATAATATATAATATATAATATGTAATATATAATATACAATATAAAATATAAAATATATAATATATAATATATAATACATAATATATAGAATATAGAATATAGAATATAGAATATAGAATATAGAATATAGAATATAGAATATAGAATGTATAATGTATAATGTATATTATATATTGTATATTATATATTGTATATTGTATATTATATATTGTATATTATATATTGTATATTGTATATTATATATTATATATTGTGTATTATATATTGTATATTATATATATTATTATATATTATTAAAAAATATATAAATCAAATATATTTTGAAGGATTCTGAAATAGTTCATAAATTGGAATTTCTCAGATTTCAAAAAGACAAAAAGGCTGTAACAATCTGTAATAATATTTTGGATCTAGATTTTTTTTACAATAAAAGAGTAAAATCAGTTTTATGAGAGAAGCTCTTAAAATGTACTCTAGATGTTGCTGGCATCCTTCTCAAAGAGCAGGGTTGTGTTATTCTCTCTTTCAGGATATGATCAGCCCATTGTGGAAATAATCAATTCCATTTTGATATATGATGGTGGAAGAGAAAATGTCTTTATCTTACAACACATCTCTGTCTTAGGTCTTGAGATCTCCATTCTAAAAGAAGGATAAGCTCATAATATATGATGACTTAAATATTTCTGCATATTTTATGGGTATTTTTCATGCAAAATCCCAGTATAAATGCACTGAAATAAAAACATATAATGCAGTCTTTACAGAAAAAATTGTAATAATATGTATTAATTTCAAGTTCAAAGACAAGATTCTTTTTTTTTCTGCAAAATAAAATGTGACAACTTTAATTTTTATGTGCTGGTGAGAAAAAGCCCTAGAGTACTTAGAATGATGCTTGGAATTTAAACATTTCCTAACTGATCAATGGTTAGAATCCATCTTTTCACTGACACTCCTTGCAGGAAAGGTTTCTATTTTAAATGTAATCACACTCTGAAGCAGGATCATGGTAAATGGCAAACACAGAAACTGAAAAATTGCTGAATGGAACATGAAGTGTTCAAGAAGCCATTTTTTTTCCTCAATAACATGACTGATATACACAATTTTTTTATGAAGGAGTGATAACAAATTGATTCTTTTACTCAGCAAGTTTGCTGAAGACACTGCAGTAAAATTCACTAGAAATAAGATAATACTGGTTGAAGAAATTGGTAAATAATGGAGAAAACATGAAGCAGTACACTGGAAACACCTGAAATTCAACTGTAATGAGGAGTGGAGGCACAATAAAAGCTGGCAGGAGAAACATGAGGTAATAAAAGAATAAATAAAATACCCACTATATTTTGAAACTCAGCAACTGCTAAATATATTTGTCTGCAAACAAACACTGAAGTATGTGTGCTCCCATAAATTTCCAAGGAATAGTTAATTAAATACAATCACAGACCATTACCAAGGCACAGTTCTGCACCACACTAGTTCCACAATACTCCAAAATAGGTTTTAAATGCTTGAAACTTGACACATGTTTGTTTGCTAAACTCCTGTTGGAATGGCACCTGTCACTGATGGATCACATGTATTAATTAGAAATACCGAATTAATTCAAAGCAGAAATGGCTTTCAGTTTTTACCCCAGATCATGCAATTTGTCACCTTATATTTGAGTCCTTCTTCACTTAATCAAACCCTCAAGTTAAATTTTAGTATTTTGGAAAGATGAGATTAATAAATCCCAAAAAACCAAGACAACAGCACCACTGGGAATTAGACATCACCCAGGTATTGATGCTACTTGAAGCAATGAAAGTATATGCAAGGTGACAGAGTTCTGACAAACTTTGTGATTTGTACTTGAAATACAAATTTCTACAAAGGTGTTGACCTTTGAAATATTTGGGCTTAACTACATCTGTAAAAAGTCAGTCTCATTTCCATGGCATCACTTGTACATACTTGCAGGGCTTTACACTGTATCACTGATCTTCCATTCCCATGTAAAAAAGATTTGCTGCTGATTTTTGACCTGGTTACCTGTGTGTTCAGGACTGAAATGCAGCCATCAGTGTGTTTATACTGACCACTCACACCACTCTCTGCTCTCTGCCCAGTCTTGAGCTAGAGAAAAAAATATAAAATAGGTTCTGCCTGTCCCTACAGACCTCTAAAACCCATCCTCAATATACTGTAGCTTTTTTAAAATGTGGACATTACCATCCATTACATCTATAAATATTTTTTTTAAGTAAAAAAAAAAAAATAATTTGGAATGATTTACAGAGAATTTGTGAATGTTTTCAATATGAAACATTGAAAACAATGACACTATGAACTGTCATTTTCCACTTCTATTAAACTTGTAAGCAGGGGTGTTAAAAGGCCTGTTTTCTGGTTTTGGTGGCTTTTCTACTTCTAGCAGTGACTTTTTGCTGTTACACTTACCCTTTTAATGGACACACAATATGTTACTCTGTGCCCAAGCTCACCTACTCTTTCTTTTCTCAAAAGACAAGGCACATCTGCCACCTGCTCTAGTCTGTGTCCCAGCAACAACTGTCGAGCAGCAAAAAGATTGATTATCAGTCAAAAACCATTCAACAACACCAGATTTTGGTAGGTTAAGCTTGCTGATCCAGCAAGAGATGGTGTGAAATTTTCAGTAATGTGTGCCAACATTTTGGTGCTAAAAGAACAGCAGTGCATGTCACGGTGAAACACAGCCAAAGATATGCAGACAAAGCACAGAAGTTTTTGTTTTGAACTTGGCTTGCAGGAGGAAAATGAGAGGAAAAAAAAAAAAGACTCACATAATGACTTTGAAAATCTATCAAAACACTCAAGCCATAAGCATTGAGGAACTGGAATACGTGTGCCAGTGAAGATTTTGTGAAAAACAGTGGTATTCCTAAAAAAAATCCTGCAATAATAGGATTGTGTAAATGATTCATAGAGCAGAAATAGCAGATTTATCACACACTTTTGCAAGAATAAAAACAGTGATCTGTGCCTCTCTCTGAATATACAGATCATTAATTACAGCCATTCTGGTGATTCCACCACCTGAATTGTACTCAGAATAATTTTTGTTATTAAAAAGAGATTAAAATGTATTAAATTGATTATGTAAGGCACAGGCTTACTAACATAAGTTTCCTTCGTAAATCCCTCCATGAATACATAGACAAGCCTTTAATTACTTGACTCACATCATAATTAGTATTAGATGTTTCTGTTTAGAGAAAGAGGTATATAATAGTGATTTTTTTTTTGTGAAATAGTAATGAGTATGATATAGACATTGTCTTAACATGTATTTTTAGTATTATCAATCTCTAAAAGAATTAGTGAAACGTCACTTGAGTATTTTGAAATTCTGAATTAATGACTTAACACTAAAATATGTCCCCTAATATTTCCCAAGATAAGAACTACTATTGAAAAGCCATGTAGAAAAATAAAACCAAAGACTTGTTTCTAAAGAATATACATAAGAAAAAAAAAAGCCCTAAAATACAAAGAAATCTGTACATAAAATACATACAATATATATACAAAATAATATGCAAACTATGTGAATGATTTCCTCATGTTTTTCTTTGCAATCCCTGACTTTCTAAAAAACCTACCACACAATTTGCTACAAGATTATAAAAAATTGAACATTTCACATTATATTAAACAATTGATCTTATTTACATTTCTCATTGTAACTGTACACTAGAACTGTAGGTTCCTACCTCCATATACACCATCTTAATAATAATTTTGGTTTTTAGAATATTTAAGGCTGTATTAACAAAAAGTTCTTTATCACAAATGTTGGCTGAATTAATAGTTTGATAAAATACCCAAGTGGTATCTTCAGTTTGATTCTGAACCCTGCTTTAAGCTACAGTTTTAAAATGCTGACACGAATTTGCAGCAGCAATCTCACAAGGAAACCTCATGATCTTAAAATGACAGTACAAACATTCACATGAATATCTAAACTGTAGGATTCAGAAACATTTTGCACCCCTTTTAAAAACTAAAACATAATTACCACTCTGGTAAAAGAATGAGGAGGAAAGAAAAATTTAAATGATGGTCTCACTGAACAATCTAAAATTTAGAAAGTGTAAGAAAGAAGATAGTCCATATTGCTGTATTAAACTTCCAAAAAATGTTAAATGACAGCATTAATGAATCCAATCTTACATTCTGGAATACTTTTGCTAGAGGAATAATCCTAATTAATTATGTGTGTTTGATGTCACTGAAACCAAACAGTAAATTCAATAATCTCTTTACATTTTCACCATTTAACCTCCTGCAGTCTCCCTAATGTCTATTCAGATCTATATTAAATTAAGTACCAATGCTAATGAAGGGCAATAAATGTGGCTGTCAGTAGATTTTTCTTTCATTAAGCACATTATCCTCTTACTGAGCTGTAAATGAGTAAACATTAGTTTTGTTAAACCATGCAAAAAAGACAGGATAAAAATAATTTTTAATTGCACCCCTTAAGCCATTTGCTGGGGGTTCTCAGTTCTGGTTTTGGGGTTTTACCTTCTGGGGTTTTTTTTGGGTGGCCACAGAAATGTTTCTCCAGTTGCAACGTGGGGTCTGTGCCTGGTTCTGGTGCCTCAGTGCCGCCTGCCAAGAACTCTCATTGTGCAGCCATGTTCAGAGTCAGCTTCTCAGAGCACTCCTCCAGCAGCTAAATGGATGCAAGGGGGAAGGAATGCTGCTTGAAAACAGAGTTATTTTGTCACTAATACAGGATCAGGACAAATAAAACTGGAAATTAAAAAATCCTCTCTCAATTAATTTACCGATCGAGCCGCACGTAATTCAGAATTTTATTGATTATTGCTAGAAATCATGGGATGAGAAACACACATGACCTCAAAAACTTGGTTTTAAAGTATTGTGTCCTTTCCTTTTAATGTTAAATAATACTGTACTTAATTCTGTAACTTATTTCATTTAGCATTTATAAGTATTTTTGACAAGTCATGCATTTTAGAAATAGAGTACAAAGGATGAAAATTTTCATATAAGCTTAATTTAAAGGAAAAAAGGATTTACATTAGGGGTTGAAGCAAGAGCTACAGAGAAACTTTATGCATGCAAGAAAATTTGTATTAGGGGTTTCTGGCTTAATTAAGGACACAGAAACTTTAGCAAAGAAATCTTTCTTGTGCCATTTTTCTAAGCTATGACTTTGATTACATTTGGCTGCTGTTTAATAACTTTGGATACTTCAAATACCCTGTGGATATGACATGAGTTTTGAAACAGAGAGCACATTTAATTCTGTTAAAAAAGAAAATCCAGTTTAGCATATGAAAGAAACAATCCAATATTATTTTCTTAACTTTTTTCTTAAGAACTTTTATAATAGTTGTGTAAGAAGACAATCTGAGCACACAGTCATTAAAATTCTTTACAGTGTAAGAAGTATTTCACAGCACTTAATACAGAAAACACAGAGAAATGGAAGTCTTCTAAACAAAATACACTTAACCTATCCCAAACTGTGTTTATTCAGAACTTCTAAAATACTGGAAAGTTGTTGCTGTGAAGCCTTTTTATAAAATGTCTTAAGAACATCACATAGAAATAAATCACCTTATTTTTCAAAATTTATCAGCTCAAATAAATATAGGAAAAAAATAGATTCTGAGAAAACTAATGAAAGAATGCTTTCAGTGCATAATATGTAGGTTATTCCTTCTAGTTTAAAAAGTAAGAACTCATGACAGTCTTTTCTCAGGCAAAATTTCAATCAAATTGACAGCAATTATGCCTATACAGTGACTGCAGAGTGAGGCTTATTGTTAATTGTTTCTGTTTCCCAGACAGAAAAACATATTCAATACAGCTGCCAGAATAAAATTAAATAAACTAATAATCAGTTTAAAAACCATCATGGTACTACTTTAAAATGCTTATATCTTGTGAATAACAGCAAAATAAAGTAGTGAATATTTTACTGAATATAAACATATAAACATTATATTCATATATAGTGAACATAATAATATTAAGACTATTTTTAAAAATTAAAGGAAAGGAAAGTAGATTTATAAAATGTCATACTTCAGCAAGAACATTTGTGGCATGTGGCCTCTCTCCTACTCTTCAACAAGAGGTTACCATGCAGAGCTCAAAACTTGTTTGAGGCCTGAGATGTGAATTTCTGTCCCTTAAAATTTTTTTTGAAATTTTCCCATTCATTTAAATTAGCACTGAACTGATATTTCACTTAAACCACAATAATGTACACATAATCAAGTTTTCACGTTTCTTGAATTGCAAAATCACCACATAAGAATCCCAGATTTTTTTCTGTCTTCTTTTTAGAATTTCCAAAGCAAGTTATGCTATAAATCAATGTAGCTACTTCAGTGCTGAATACTAAATCATAAAATAAGAAAGGCAGAATGTGACCCCTTGAAAAGTAACTATAAATGACTTTCATACACCAGGGGACCATTATATTAATATACATGTCTTATCAAACAAAATCAGCAATTACAGGTTTTGGAAAAAGCCCTTTCAGAAAACAGCTCCTAAATAAAAAATGAGAGCCCTTT
The DNA here is from genome assembly GCF_001522545.3 of Parus major. Taxonomy (NCBI): domain Eukaryota; kingdom Metazoa; phylum Chordata; class Aves; order Passeriformes; family Paridae; genus Parus; species Parus major. The sequence continues at coordinate 1,666,620 of NC_031774.1, read as the reverse complement.
GAATTTTATTTGAGGTCACAAATCAAGGGATACCATGATGACTGCAATCATCAAGCTTTGTCTCAATTTACAACAATTTCCTCTCTCAAAACAGAAGGCACTAACAACAAAAAGCTTTTGATGAGGACATCTAAGTTCAGCATGTTACAGTACACTTTTTTCTTTAATCACCTTTATGGTACATTGCAAAATCCAATTGCTCTCTTGGATTTCCCTGACAGACAGAATCCATTCATTTTGGATTAATTATGGAGAATCACATTCTTCTTACAGAGATGTCAGCTTGTTGGCTATTACCCATCTATTGTTAAGCCTTAAAAATTTGTGAAGAGGACTGGGATGCCTGATTCACTGTAATTTTGTCTTCCAGGAATGTTTGCTTGGAATCAATGAGGTACTCTGACAAATTTCTAGGTCAAGAAATCTTAATAAAAATTAGAATATCAACTGAATCATCATTACAAGGTGACTGAACTGCAGCACCCTTGATTAAAAGCAAGAGAGGAGAGCTTTGATTACCTTGGTTGACCTGTGGGAACACTTTCAGCTCTGTTTCTCTCAGTTGGTGATAGAAGAGAGAAATTGTCTGTACTCCTTGATTTGTAGCTGTCTATACATCTGATGCTCCATCACAGCTCTGAACTGGTTTTGTTTGATGTGGAGAACAATGTTGAAGTCTTGACCTTCTTGATACCATTGCTGTGGGCAAATAGAAATTGTTTAGAGCTTTGTTTCCCTTCAATATTTTAACAGGTTTTTTCACAAAGGGAGGGGAACATTTTGCAAAACAAAAATATGATAAATGGAGTTAAAATTTTATCTTTTCATTCCGGTCACTCAACTACTGTAAATTAGTATTAATTGATTGTACAGAGTTCAGAAAAGCCTACAGCATCTTAATTAAAGCTGCAAAATGCCTTATGAAACTGTGTTAGTATTTCCATCCTGATTCTTATTTCTGCAAACATTATTTCAGATTTTGGCTCAATTAACCTTTGCACAAGCTGGGATCAGAAGGGCAATGCACAAGTGCTGTAGGACAGGATTACAGTGAAATACAGCAGGTATTTCAGCTATGCAAGCCTTCCTCATACAAAATGAACATTGAATTGTCTCATAAGCTCAAAATAAAGGTTTTACTTGCATAAAAACATTAAAAATAATGAGAACAAAAGCCTCCAGCTTTCAATTTTGGGCTACTATTAGTGACACAAAATTACTTTATACCATAGGCCAAAAGTCCAGATGTAATATTCACCCATATGAAGATCAAGAAATCCAATTTTATCCAGCCTTTGGAAGATCCAAATCAGCACAAGTGTAACTGTGCCAAGAGCAGAATTAAAGATCAAGATGAAGCAAGAAAGAAATTGGATGAGCTCAAGCCCTCATTGTCCTTACATATTCAAGTAACTCCTGAATATCAGAATATTAAAAGCAATTAAACTCTGGTTTATTCATGGCCAAAACATTGAGGTATTTTTGTAATCATTACAGAAGGAAATTCTACTTTCAATTAGTCCTACATTCAGAAATTCAAAATTTCTATTCCTCTCCTCCTGTGCAATTTTCTCATTATCCATTGTTGTCTAACTAAAGCAGATCTCCATATTTCTTTTTAAAGAGAGAGCAACAGTACAACAACAATAAACAAACAAATGGCCCATCCAATTTCCTAAGGCATAAATCTGCACCTGACTAATACTCTTCTTTGCCAAGTTAAAAATACAGTTACTTTAACAGATGGTGGTTCAGTAACAGCGATACAGGTCAAAGTTATCCCACAGTTTGGGATGTGAATCCAACAGCAGGATAATAACAGTTGCCAAGGATTTGTGCTTGCTGTCGCTTACTACCAGTGTTGCCTGTCAAATTGTCTCTTTCTCTCACACAGAATCCATGGAATTTTTTATGGATAGGAATTATGCTATACAATGAAGTTACATCAGATATAGCAACCACCCTTTAGCCCTTCTTTATTTGGTCTTTGTTATTTTTAGTCATCCACTTTCTCCTAAATTATTTATTTGTACTGCATATTTGACGAGCATGAGTTCTTTATTTTATTTCAGTATTTGCTCAAAAGATACAGTGATTTATTTCAATGTTCTCCTATTTCAACCTACCTTTTTTTTTTATTCTTTTAAGCACTGTCTGAAGAGCAAAGGCATTTTGTTTATCTATCAAAGATATTAAAAATTAAAATAATGGCAATATCAGACCTTAATTAAGATGGAAGAATTAAGAAAACCTTCTATTTATCCATAATTTGTTTACATTTTAATTTTTCTCCAGTTGCATTTGCAATATTGTTGCACTACATGCATGTGTGCTCTAGATAACCACATTAATATATTTTCATATTGATAGATGAGCACAGGATGTTTCATATATTATGGTCCTGAAACATTTTCTGCTGCAGACCTGTATTAATATCATCATAAGACTTGTGAACATTCTAAGTTTCATTTTATTGTAATTAGGACAATTTATTATATTTTAGTATAATTTCATTTTATTATAAGGAGAAACCTACAAAATACACTATTTATACAATTAAAATCCAAAGCTGAATAGTTTATAAAATTTAATGTTTGGGAAACTGCCTTATGATAACTCCCCCAACAAAGGACAGCTTTACACACATAATCTGCATCATTTTGAGAAGGACCTTCCTCAACAGACTAAACTGATCTCAACTCATACAGCAGTAGGAAAGAAGAGATGATTATTTTCCTTTTATTTAAAAAAAAATAAAAAAAAATTTAAAAAATTTAAAATTTTAAAAAAAGATCTTTCACTTTTCTCCTAATACTCTTCCAATTACAGGCTATCATGAAACTCCAATCCATTCTAAATGAGTGCATGCTGAGTAATAACCTAATAAGTACAGGCTGTCTGTGAAACTCATGTCCCACTACATTGATTGGGAATTTTGCCAAAGGTTTGAATGAAAATTTTCTCCTGCATCTCTGAGTTGATGAATAGAAAGAAACTGTTCCTCCTTTCTCTGGCACTTCTCCACTGAAGCCCTGGCATCCCACAGATCTCTGGCTATGAAAGTTTTTCTCCAGAACACTTAAAAGAGACCAGACTGCTGGGGGAGGCAAGCAGAGCTTAGCACAGAAGAAAAATGTTTGAGCAGTTCTTGGTTATGGCAATAATCTGAGATTGTTTGCTATCTCTTCTCAACCAAGAAACTCCACAACACCCAATAAATCTTTTCTGTCTCCCCCCAAGCACCAAATGGATCTTTCAGTGCCTGGAACAGGCAAACGCTACTCTTTGCTTGAGGAACAAAGGTGCCACACTATGGAAAAGAGACTAGGGGGAAAAAATTGAGAACATACCCGTCCTTAGCCAGAATAATGCTCCAAAGCAACCAACAATTGAGGTATCATAGCACAGTTTTACTGGCTGCAAAGGTAACAAGACAAAAAAATACCTGTGAAAGTTTGGAGTCCCACTTGCACAGTTAAAGTGCAAGGCTGCCATCTGCTCCTCTGTGAGGCAGAGAAACAAGGGAAGCAACCCCAGGGATGTGTGATGAGGAAGAGCTCATCCCACTCCCAGGGCTTGGCTACTGGGCTTGGGGCCAGCTCTGCTTCCCTGAGGTGTCTGCAGGAGATACCCCATCCCTGCTCCTGTACCCCGGGATCTGTCCTGGCACAGCCCCATCCCTGCTCCTGCA
>NC_031774.1:1625734-1662794 GCF_001522545.3 Parus major | reverse complement strand
CCCTGCTCCTGCATCCCGGGATCTGTCCTGGCACAGCCACATCCCTGCTCCTGCACCCCGGGATCTGTCCTGGCACAGCCCCATCCCTGCTCCTGTACCCCGGGATCTGTCCTGGCACAGCCCCATCCCTGCTCCTGTACCCCGGGATCGATCTGTCCTGGCACAGCCCCATCCCTGCTCCTGCACCCCGGGATCGATCTGTCCTGGCACAGCCCCATCCCTGCTCCTGCACCCCGGGATCTGTTCTGGCACAGCCCCATCCCTGCTCCTGCATCCCGGGATCTGTCCTGGCACAGCCCCATCCCTACTCCTGCATCCCGGGATCTGTCCTGGCACAGCCCCATCCCTGCTCCTGCCCAGTTTGCTGTTTCACCAAAAAGGAAGAACTGGTATCCTGAGATGAAGAAACATGAGAAGACAAAGTTGTTTTAGATTCCAGGACCACTAAGACAGCTGCAGACACATCTGGAATGAAGGATTTGCACTTTTCGCAGCTAAAATTATAAAAAAAGATGGATGTCGAAAATCAGCGTATCTGCAGGGTTTTGAGTTATTTTTCCCTTTACTTGAATGAAACTGAAGTTACATCAAACACTGAAATATAAAATTATATTAAATTTTATACGTCTCTTCATACTTATTCTGAGACTGACGCTAACAAAATATTTACTCAACTACATTTTTCAATTTATCACACAGCAGCAAACTGAAGTTCTTTGACAAAAGACATGAGTGAAAAGTTCCCATGACTTTACTCACACTTTTTTTTTGCTAATGTAAGGCTGTGCACCCGTGTGGCACAAAGACATTTGCAAAGTTTAGAGCTCATTGCTTTTTTGTGATGATGCACATGCCATATGGCATTTTTCCTGAGCACTTATTAGACTTCTGTTCTTTGCCATAAAATGAAAGCACAAGCTTTTTGTAAATTGATGATCAAATATTGATTTTAAAAAATGAACTAATCTTTGGTTTTCTCTACAGTTTTTGAGAACATGGTGGGATTCAGACAGTTTTGTTTGGAATCTCTCAATGATTTGCATATTTCTCTTTTCTGGAGCAACAAAATTAGAGACTGAACAGGAAATCTGGAAGCTCCAAGCAGAGAAATTACACTGTTTGTGGATTGAGATTAATCTGATTATATGTAAAATTATCTATACAATCAATTCAGAAATACCTGAAATCAAATCATAGAAACTTTCAATAAATCCACCTCTTCTTGTCTTCTCCCTGCTGTCCTCCATCTCCTCTACCCATATTGAAATTGAAACACAGCTGGTGTATTTCAAGAGTTGCTTCTTTTGACATCTACAAGAAATCAGAAACTTTGTAAGTATTTTTTTTCTTTTAATAGGAAGGTTTGTTTCATTTTTTTCTTTTTAGTTTAGGAGAAAACAAGTTTGTAATAAACCTTCAAGTAAATTTCCTCAGTCCAGGTCAGAATTAAATAAACCTAAATACAACCTATAAATAAATAAACAAACCTATAAATACAACACTGGCTTTTGGACATATATAGAGTCTAATACTTTACATATAATTGATTGGTGCAGACTGGTCCCTTGATTGACTTGGGTTTCTTGCTGGCAGGATCTTGTTAATGATATTTCTGTAAGTGTTTAACACAATTGGCCCTGGACTTGCCTGAAATATCAATGGAAAATATCCCCCCCACCAATCAACATTAAGGTAACAATAAGGTAATAAAGCAGAGAAGAGTAATTCTGTGAGCCAAAGGAAAGGCCAATTGTACTGCTGAAATATAATTTTAATATTAGATAATATCAGTATCTGTTGCAAAAAATCAGACAGAAATGCAAATTTTATCCAGTAACATTTATTTCCATTTGACTGGCTTGACATCTTTGATATGACTGACTGTTCCTCCTTTATATATCTTAACCTTTAAACATACATTAGTGATATTCATTATCTCAAACCAGCTTTTCTTATCCTGTGCTTAATTTTATGAACTTTACACAGCCTATCTCAGCAACCAATTTGATGAAGAAGTAACGTGGTCTAATGGCTAAGTGACATCCCAATGAGTATCCCAATTCCTCTCTGCCCTCTCTTCCAATTGTCCTGGACAAGTTTTTCATCCACCCTCTCTGTGCTGACACTGAAACATGACAAATCTGTTTAGTGGAACTAAATTACCAGCAAATGATCAAATTTTTTTGCAGAATTAGATTTTTGCCCCTATACCTTCATGAACTGTTTCACTGTGTGGTCACACAAAAGGTGGTGCTGATGCAAAGGCTGCAAGAGCTCATAAATGAAGCAAGTGAAGAAGGAATGGCAGAAGAATTTTGCCACTTTCAGTGGCAACTGGCCCTTGGATCAGCACAGATGTATCTTCAAGCTATGCCTTTCAGCTCAAACTGAAGAGACAAAAGTTTTCCTTGAGGTAAGACTGAAAAATACATGTAAAATAGGAATATTTAACTAAATGATTTTGAGATATAACAGGTATATTCTTCCCTGCAATACTAAAAGGACTTTGCTACTTATTGTCACACTTGAAAAGTACTCTAGTCTTTAAAAGAATTCACATAATAGAAATATGCTAATCAAAAGTATGATAAATTATAAATTGTATCTTTAAAGAAAATAAGCAAAAAGCCAATTAGCCCAGCGCTTTTCTTCAACAAACATGTGGACACATATCTAATTCTTTTGGAAAGCACCAATTAAAATGAAATGAATAATCAGAATTAAATATTTCATTTTATAATTACCTTTCTCAAGAAGCTGGCTTTAGGATAAACTGTGAAATGCTGCCAATCTGTTATGTTTGCAAGCTTTATCCTCACCACAGTTGTTGCTCCCTTGCCTTTGTGTATATTGCACTTTGCATTAGCAAGTAACAAGTGACATTAAACAGACACATTTCTCATAAGGGTATTCAAACATCTGATTATTTGGTGTAAAAAACGTCAGAATAAAGATCAAGGTGTATCAAAAAAGGAGTCTTATTCATTCTTTTAATCACAGGAATTATAAAAGAGGAGAAATGTGACACAGCATGTGTCCCTACACACATGGTTAGCAGCATGTGACTGCAGCTTGTGAACATATGCACAAGAGGGAGGAGAAGAAAACAGGTCCTTTTGTTTGAAAAACACAGGCATAACTGCAATGCAATACTGAGAGAGTGGATGGATATTAAAACTGGTCTGTGTTTTATGACAGATATGAAAAAAGGAAAGGAAAATGGTTCTCTTTGCTTTCAGAGGTGCAGAAGGATATTGAGGACTGTGTATCACAGAGTTCCTTACAGTTTCACAGAGCATGATGGAATTCATTGTTGACGAATTCTACTCAGCCTACATGATAAAACCAGGATTGAACTCACAAAATCTGAACACAGTTACTATAGTGTGCACTGGCACAGAGCTGGGGGAAAAAAAAAAAAAAAAGTTGATTTTTATGTATGTAAAATCTAAATTTGAAGAGTTGGACCTTGACTTCAGACAGAATAAACAAGATTCTTTAAATGATCACGAGGCCTCAGTGGGAAGGGCATGGTGCCTGAAAGTTCTACCTTTTCCATCAACAAGCACTCAGGATGTGAATGAGGCCTTTTAATAGCATGAGAATATCCCAAAGGAAATCCCATTATGATGAAAATGGGGATTAGAATATAGCACACTGACAAAGTGTGGCCAAGTAATTGTAGTTTACTGCTGAATGAGACCCTCATTTTCAAACAATAGCGTGCTGGTAACTACAGACTGTTAGGCCAGGATAGAATTTATTTATATTATTTATATGAAAAATACACATCTTGGAGGATTTAGCACCTGGAGGTTTTCTCTACAGGGCTGTTTCCTGTTACCCTTTCATTCCCCACCAGGATAGAAAGCTAAGTACACGTTTAACACCAGCTTTGTGCTCATAGAAGACACCACATTAATACAGGAGATGGTTGGGAGGTTTTGCACCACGAGAAAACACTCCAACCCTATTCTTTCTTACAGACATGGGAAGATAAAATGTGATAATAAAGCGAGTTTTCCAATGAAATTTGTTAAAATTATTCAGTTTGCAAAGTCAAGCATTGAAAATCAAGATAAAAATACAGACTTTCAGTTTTCATTTGACTTCAATTACATGAACTCTGATAGACTTAGCAACATAATAATTTCTTTTTATGGTTCATCCAATTTGCTCACTTCTCTGAGCCAGAATGTGCAGGGAAATGAGGAAAAAAATGAATTGTCTCATGGGTAAGGTCTGCCATCCTAGATAAATGGTATATCATTCTTGTCTTTGTTTTAGAAGACTAAAGTAATATTAAATAACTCATCTCAACCAAATTTTCTCAGGAAAAACACAAACACTGGACTAGATACCTGATTTGGAGAATCTGTGACCTGTTTTTACATTTTTTTTCACTAACTGCAAATTAAGGAGATGCATTATAAAAATAAGTGATGTAAATAATAGGAGCTGAATATTCCAAAGCTCAAACAATGTGTAAATACTTATGGCAAAAAGTTGGAGGGGAATAAGTAAAATCCAGGGTAAATCTGGCAGGCTAAAAATGAGAGGGAAATTATTTGTCAGAGGGTACAAGAGTAAAAACCACACTGCTCAGTGCTGGCAAAGCAAGGAAAGGTAAGAGAATCTTTGTATTTCCCTCAGTTAATGCATGCCTGGTTTAGACTGATTGACACCGTGCTTTAAAGACAAAAACTAAGTCATGAAATCTTTCAAATTATCATATTTGACTGAATTTTCATCCATTGATTTTACTCCACCTGCAGCGCACTAGACAAGGTAATAATTTATGATAATTATATGAAAATATACAATTAATATTCATCACCTCTCATTTCTCATCACTTTAGATGATCAGTAATGCAGAGTAAAAATGCTGTCAGATTTCTAATTGCTTTGTAATGGGCCTGAAATAGGGAAATCGTTAAAGACAAACAATCTGTCACTTGTCTGTTACCTTAACTATCTATCACTTAAAAAAACCCTCATTAAATACATTGCTAATGAACGACAAAAGACTGTACTCAGTGTGCCCAGATGTACCTTTTTAAACAATATTGCAAATTGCTTAAATAATTCCCAAGACGTTTTCAATCATTTCTGTGGAAATTTAATGGAAAACATATATTTTCCGTGCATGTTACATCTCATTTGTTCACATCATTATGACATTTAGTCTATCATATGCACATCTCCTGGGAGACAAAACTTTTTCTTTTTACTGTTGACAAATCTGATCCAATTAAAACAAATTCTGGAAAAACCTCAACATTCAGACCTCTGACCCTTTTAAGGTAAAAAAATCCATTAGTAATTTTAAAATAATCCTATTTCTTCCAAGGATTTTTAATATCTAGATTAAAAAAGAAGTCAAATATTGTTCAGTGTTGAACAAATTATTTTATTTTAATTGTTCCCAAGAGACAAAACTCAGAATGTTCACTTTTCCCACTCTTTTGAGTCAGCTGGCTGCTACAGCTCTGACAGAAAAAAATCACTTGAAAAAAATTCTTCCCACTGTACTGACTGAAGAGCCAGGATGAAAACAGCACACCAGAGTATCAGTGAGACCCCATAATGAAATCTTGTACAATTATTTGCCACATTAATTAATTGCTGATATAAACCGTCACATTAAATGTTGAAAAAATGAAGACAACAGGAAAAAATATTTAAGATTAAATATTCATCTTTGCATGACTTAAACACAATCTCTTCAATTTATCAAAACCTAATCAATATTCAGTGCTTATTTAAGACATTAAAAGAGGTTTAGGTTAAATATTAGGAAGAAATTGTTTCCTGTGAGGGTGGGGAGGCCCTGGCAGAGTTGCCCAGAGAAGCTGTGGCTGTTCCATCCCTGGAAGTGTCACAAGCCAGGCTGGATGGAGCTCTGAGTGACCTGGAATAGTGGAAGATGTCCCTGCCCATGGCAGGGGGTTGGAACTGGATAATCTTTAAAGTCCTTTCCAACTCAAATCATTCTAGGACTCTTTGTAGCAGTATAAAACAAACATGAATAAAATAGAAACAACAACAAAAAAACAAAAAACAAAAAACAAAAAACAAAAAAACAAAAAACAAAAAACAAAAAACGAAAAAAGCTTTACTAGTCTTACCAAGACTTTGTAAAATACCATCCAGAGGTAAAAAATGTAGTTATTAGTGAGAAAGTCTGGATGTTTCAGCTGGTCCATCATTTGTACTCATCTTTCATTGCAGTAATAAAAGCACACACAGTATCGAGTTAAGTCTCTAAATAACTCTCCTACAATTCTAAAACAACACAGCCCAGTGTAATGTGACAGTCTCAGGAAAAGCATCCACTAAAAAGTTAAATATTCTCCCAAAAATGTCTGAAACCACCACCTTGCATCTAAAGTATCTTAAACAAGAGAAGGAAACTTTTTACCTTATTCAGGTGTCCAGCTCCAGTGAAATGCACAGCACCAATGCACACTTATATAATTTAAGATAATTAAGCAACCCTAGTTTCTTACAGAGGTGTCTGGGACATTTTGGGACAACAGTCCCAGCTCTTCTCCACAACTTCCTGGCCTGTCTCCCCTCCTGCTAGACTGCCATGGCAACTTCTCCACACTCTCCTGTCACTTACCTACTGTTTTTTCTATTTTATTTTTGCCTTCAGAAGGGGAAAAAAGCAGCAAAGCTGTGGCTGCACTGAGCTGTGTGCTGACTCACCAGGCAGAGCATTTGGGTTCACTCTGGTTTTCCCTGCTCCCTCTCCCCTACATCCCCATTCCCATTTAACAAATCCTGAACTAAGTTAATTTTTATACCTCTAGAGATGAGAGATTATCAAATTGCCTTGAGACTGACCAACAGCTTCACAAATCCTTACAAGCAGTCAGGGCATGCTTACCTATGTCTGACCCAAACATAACATTATGGCTTCTGAAACAGGGTAGATTAAAAGATAAACTGAGACACAAAGACTGTGACACCAGGCAAGGTCAGTGGTGCATGAACACCAAACTGTTATATTAAATAGTCTATTTATTTTCTTTTACTTTGGCATGCTGAGCATGCCCAGAAAAGAAGGGTTTCACTTCCAAAATTGTTCCACTGACTCCAGAAATAGTTCCTTTGCATGGAAAGCTAATTTTCTATTTAACAACTCCTCACAGATACACAGTTGCTCACAATCTCTCAATCAACTCTGTGTTTAAAATATTGTATGACCTGGTACCAATCCTATCACGATTTAAAACTGAAAAAAAACCTCAATATGCAACAGTTAGAATTTTTGGCATAAAGGATAAATGACAGATATTGTGTCCAGTCTTTAGGAGGATATTAACCATTTTTGGTGAAAGCACAGGTGCAGTGGCCAATCTCTAGGACAACACCACATTTTTAAGAAACTTTTCTTCAATTTTCCCCCTCACGACAACAGCCCCAGTTCACACACCAGGCCCAGTGAAGGAGGTGACACAGAGCCATACTGAAAGAAAATTCTAATTTCAAACTGGACACTGACAAAAATCAGACTAATCAGGTGTTGAGTGGCTTTGTAGATCTCACCTTTTCCCACCTTCAAACTTGAAAGAAATTCAGTTTATCACTGAACCCCAGCTGTCCCACTCTGTTCCTCCACTGGTGTTTAATGGGAACATTATGGCAGGAACAATCCCAGTTCTTCCTGGCAGTGTCTGTACAGCCCAGCTCTACTCAGTCAAAAGGGAAAAAAAAGTGACAAGAAGTTGCATTAATTCTAACGGATCACATAAAAATATTGCCAGAGGATGTATGCTGCACATTGAAAAGTGTACTGTGAATTGAGTTTGCCTGGAGTAGTGCTTAGGGATTTTGCTAATGAGGTTTGCCTGATTCCAAAAGCTAAAGTCTACAGCATCCTCTAAAGTCTACAGTATCCACAAAGTTGTTGTTTTGGGAGGTTTTTTTGGTTTGTTTTTTGTTTTTAGAGTGGGTTTTTTTTGGCTGGTTGGTTGGTTTTTCTGGGGGGTTTGTTGCTGTTTTTTTGGGGTTTTTTGTAGTGGTGGTCGCGGGGTTTTGTTCGTGTTGTTTTGTGTTATTGTGAGGGCAATACGTTTTGTGTTTTGGGAGCAAAAGTTTTGTGGTTTCTTGTTTGTTCCTAGTGAGGAAACGTGTTTACATCATTAAAAACCTGCTCCCACAGCTCAATCGTTTTCATCAAGAGGATATTCTTCCCTCCCCTTTAGCACAAGTACTGCCCAGAAAGAACCGCTCCCAAGGCGGGGAGCCCGGGCCGCCGAGCTCCGCCTGCGGGGCCGGGCAATAGCAGCGGCGGCGCCGCGGGAGGCGGAGTCCCTGAGGGACAGCGGCTGTGGGGCGGCTCGGGAGCCAGGGGGAACGGGACGGGCGGCGGGGCGTTCTCGTACCGAAGCTCCGGCAGACGGAGCGCAGGGCGAGCGGGTGCGGAGCACCCGGGCCGGGCCGGGCCTGGGTGAGCTGCGGTCGCCATGGGGACGCGTCGGGCCGCGCTTCCTGCCGGTGCGGCGCCATTACCGCCCGGCTGGAAACAGGCGAGGCGCCGCGGCCGCCGAGCGCGCTGAAGGGCATGAGGCGGCACGGGGGAGAGGAGGCTGTTTCCCGGCGGACGAGTTAGGCGCGGCACTGCCATGGACGGTGAGGGCAGGTGGGTGCGTGGGGCGGCCGCGGGGGCCGGGGAGGGACCGGGGGAACCGGGAGGGACCGGGCCGGGGGGATTGGAGGCTGCCGGGAAGCGCGGCTGGGGTCTCCGGAGGTGCGCGGGGCCGCGGCTTGGGCCGGGCCTCCGTGGCCGCCCCCGGCCGCCGTGGTTGTGCGGGGGCCCCGCTGCGGTGCCCGGGGCGGACAGGACCGGTGCGTGGTGCTTTCCCCCGCAGTGTGTGTGTGTGCCCGCGGTCTCCTCGGAGCTCTGCCGAGTTTGAAACACATCCTTCTCTTTCCCCAAAGAAAGGTTGGTTCTGAAGTAGGACGGTAGTCATCAGGAAGCAGTTTTAGTGCTGAAATGAAAAAAAAAAAAAGCCACAAAGCTGTTTTTTCTTTTTTGTTTCACAGTTAGTTTGCACTTATAGAGCTTGTGTATTTACAAAGCTCTTGCCTACTGACAGTGTTATCTCTTTGAAAGTTCATGGTAAATCAGCTACTGCCCGCTTGGGATTCCAGCACACCTAAGAATCTGTGTGGAGCTCAAGCATTGCCATTCTGTTACTGGCAATTACTTCTCCTGCTTGTTTTTTTTTTCGTTCTGGGTCATTAACTTCATGATGGATGGCCAAAATTGAAACCTACACTACTAGTTAGGTTTTACTTAGTGACCCGTGTTAACTTTGTATGTTTTGGATCATTTTTGTTTATTTGTTTTTACATGCTCTCCTACTTTAAAGTTGGCTTCTTACTCAGCAGGATGAAGGTGTTACTGTGCTCTGAAAACATCATTTTGTAAAAACAAACACGTACCTTTTCTTGTGTCTTCTTGCATAGATCTGACTCCCAATTTGAAAAATGTCACACTTTTATGTACTTCATGTTTTCATGTGTTATATACGGTATTGCTTCAAAGTCAAAAGTTTGTTTTAGAAAGTGTCTGTGTAGAAATCTGTAACCTGGGGTGTTTCTAAACAGTTTGTTTTACATACAAAATGATTTTTAAAGAATTATTGATGGCTTCTGAATAGGATATGCTGGGGCATTTGGGCAAGAAACACAAGACTTCACTTTTGACAGTCTATGGGATCTAATAGCCAGGTGAATTTAACTTTTTTTGCACAACAGTTCTCAAATAATAGAGATGTAGAGATGGTTAAGGTCAGTAGTCAATTCTGTGATCCTGGAGCTTGCCACATCCTTGTTTTTCCTTTTTCAAGTTGTGATTTTGTTTATTTGATTTTCCTACACAGTGCTAAGGAAGTGATTTCAAAGCCACTCAGGCCATGGCCTTTGAAAGGATAAACCAGAAGGACTGGTACAAGGTCCTGGGGGCCAAACCATCGGACAGCCCAGCAGAACTGAAAAGGCAATACCAAAAACTTGCTTTGTTGGTAAGGCTGGATTTGATATTTAAGATACACCAAAGTCATTTTTATAAACCAATAAAGTAATAGTTGCAGGGTTTGTTTTTACAGTTTTTGTATCCATGTGATTGAGCAGATGCAACCCTCAAGTACACAAAGATGTAAAGAACAAAGAGAATTTTTTTTCCTAATAGTCAGTAGTAATGAAATAAAAACTGAATATGAGGGAAATATGTTGATTTTACTGGAAAGTTTCTGGTGAGTTTTTGTGGAATTGTATTCATCATGCATCAAGACTTCACGATCTGTGAACTCCCCTAATTTTTTCTGTACTGCTGCTATATGTGCATAAGAATCTCAGAGCTTTACCAGGTTATTCTCTGTGATTGTTGGTTATTCTGTTTTACTCCCTCCCTTGAATTCAGGCCTTTTGCTCAAAAAGTGCTTTGGCTTGGGTTTCTAAAGAAAATGGAATGTCTTTTTTGATGCTGTTGTCTCTTTTCAGCTGAATTTGATAGACAGATGGAATTCCCTGGGTAGCTAAATTCCTGTTTCTTGAAAGCTGGTGACTTGGTAGAGAAGAAAAGTGAGCAGAACCTTTTTTTCTAGGAAAAACTCCCTTTTCTGTAGAAAGCTGCTAGCTAGGTTGTCAGTATTAGTATTGGAGCATGTGCCTGGCAGATCTGAGGTGCTTTGAGGTGTCAGAATGAATGTGATAAGTAGTTGGGATTTTTAAATGAGGAGAAGAGAATGCCAGTGACCAAAGGCTGAGTTTTGTTAGGCTTGAAGTAAATTCATGGGTTGGGGGGGGAAGTTGTTAATTTTTATTTCTAACCACTATGAGAACAGTTTTAGAGTTTGGTCATTTCAACAGTATGTGCTAATTTTACACATCTTGGTATTCTTCAGCTTAATTTGCTAGGCAGCCCCTGCTGTACATCTACTCCTTCTCAGTGCCTCCTGTTACTTATTTCTTTGCCTGAAACTGATTGGTGTACTTAGTCTAAAGTTCTACACCTGGCAAAGTGTTTGTGTGCAGATTCTGGACATAAATCCTTTGGTTCTCACTATTAAACTTAGAATTATCTAACATAGGAGAGGGCTTTGGAAACTAAGTTTCTTAGTTCCATTTTGAATAGAACTTGTTGTTTCCTTGGACCTCCTAATGGTTTTGTTCTATTGAATTGCTGTAAAATGTGAATAAAAATTAGTAAAGGTCTGTTTGTACTTAATGAAGGTGGTCAGGGCACCATGGTGTAAAATACCTCTTTTGTCTAGAGAGGGGACTAATTTAAACTGAATACTGTAATGGAATTAATATATCTGTTTTCCTATGAATTGATGTATAATAATGGAATTAAAATTACAGGTGTTCAGAGCTGTTACAGAAGTGAAACTTAATATTCCTGTTCTTGTATGAAGTTTTTAAAAATTGTGTTAAAGAGCTGTACTTCAATGTAATTTCATGTCATTAGTTTGGGGTGTATGAAGTGAAAATTATCAAAATTTACAGCTCTGTGTCTGTATCTCTAGCTGTAGTTTCAGAAGATTAAAGTATTTAGTATACAAGCATTTCTTTAGCACCTGTATATTTCCAACCTGATTGGTTAGTGCTCTTTATTTGAAAAGTCAGTGAGAAATGATAGAGAAAATGAAGATACATTATTTTTTGTTGTTGTTTTTGTTTTAGTGTCTGTGATGGATCCCTCTGACTACAAAGAGATGTTTACTGATGTTTACTTGCAGGTGTTTTCCCAGGGCAGATCTGCTGCTTGTCTGTTGTTGTTACCATATGTCCTGTCTGTGCTCATCTTTTTCTTTTAGCTGAACTGCTACAAACTCTGCTTGATGCTCTATTTCCTGGTGCAGCATCTAGCACAGTCACTCTGGGGTCTTCAAAGCATGGTGCTAAGGAGACCACGATGGTTTTCTATTTACCTTCCACCCCCATGGGCTGTAGGAGAGACTGGAGGGCACTGCACGTATCTAATCTTAGTTACAGTGGGAAAGTGCCTCAGTTGTTGGTTTGAGAGGTCCCATGGGTGGAAAAATTGCAAGACTTTCCTGAAAGTCTGCCATGGCATGTTAACACAGGAATGTTCTCTGTGATTCTGGGGTTCATGAGCTGTGAACTTTCAAATACTGGATATGTAAGGGGAATGTTGCTGAATGTTGGTTTTATCCTGATCCACTGTTGATTGTTAGTGAGAAGTACAGCACTGGCTGGACCTGCTGTGTTACCTTTTGTGTCCTTTCAGATGAAGTCACTCTCTTGCTCCCCAGGCTGGTCTGTGGAGCTTGTGGTAACTTCTCCAAGTGCCCAGGTGCTCCTTGGGTTCTCTGATGGAGGTGGTACAAGTGGCACTGCCATTGCCAAGGGCAGGGGACAGGGCTGCTTGCAGCTGCATGCAGCTTTTTAGAAGCTGGAATAACAGATGAACACAACCATGTATTGCTTCTTAAAAGATTTCATGTGAAATTTTATGGTCAGTACAAAATGTTTTCTGATTTTTATATAGCTGCAGAAGTTAATCTCCTGAAGAATTATGCTGTGCTAATAGCCCTAAAGTCCAAAGGTTTGTAAAAGCAACTTGCATGTTGGATACCAGGTGCAGTTAATATGACATTGATTCTGTAATCATGAATATTCTGATCATATGTGTTCTTTAGCATCAAACAGAATAGATGGTGAAATTTATTTTTAAACATAATTCTGTTATTAAAATAAAAATGGCAAATCTGAGTCCAAGTCTTTTTCAAGTGATCCCCAATGCTTCATGTTGAGCATTTGCTTTTTGCCATCTGCTATTTTCTGTATTTGTCAACACATGTATGCTTAGCATCTTGAAGGAACAGGCAGCTGTAAAATTTCCAAAGCTAAAAAGAGTTGGAGATCTTGCCATATGTCATCCAAAAGATAACTATATTTGCAGTTAAATCTCAGGATTGACCTTAATAATATGAAGCAGTACACAACTAGAAGTGATTGAATTGTAAGAATGACTTCATCAGGGCAAATTCGCTTAAAACTGATGAATTTTCCAAACCAACCCCCTTTTTATTAATTCTAACAAACTGAGGATGGAAAAGGTTAATAACACAGAACAAAACTGTACATAGACACCCTATTAGAGTGAATATATTTTTCTTTACTACGCTTAGTTTTTTCATTTAGTCATGTCACAACATGTATGCAGGTGAATTTTTATTTTACTATAGATAATATCAGTTCAGTCCTGAAGTATAATATTAATTTGATACAGAAAATGAGTTTGGGCTAAAAATAGGGATTTTTTTTTTCCTGCCACACCTTCTAATTATATAAACATAAAATTTCATTGAGACTTAAAAGTGGAACATGCTGGTGGGTTTGAGATATTTGGGATGCACACAGCCTTTTATCCACAGTTACATACATGGTAGTTTCAATGAGGTGATTCCTTAAATGGGTAAATGGGGGTTTGTGCTCCATGCTTGGTTTTTTAAGGAATCCATTCAGCTTCTAGGAAGGACAGTGCTTATGTTCCATTTCTAAATGTGTATAAAATCAACAGAAGATAAAATCAGAGCAACAGAAATAGGACATTCAGAGGACACCCCCCCCCAACCCCCCATCTTATTTTTGGCACAATTTTTGCATTTGCTTTTGGTCTAGCACTTTGTGGTCGAAGAGTAAGTTATCAGATTGTTTTTGAATTTTTATGTAGCTGCTTTATATCTGAAAACTGCTTTTCACCAGGAACAAAGTCACCAAACACATAAGCTTTGTCTAGCTGAAAATCAGGTGTCTGTTCCTGTTGATGCTGATGATATTATAGGATACCTTTCAACTGGAAAAAAATTATTGTGCAGGAAAATTATATGCTGCTGTTACAATGTGTGCCCTAATCTTAAAGAAAATCCATGTAATTTGAGCAGACAGTATGCAAGAAGCTCTTATTTTTAATATGGTAAGGAAATAAAATGTGCCACTTAACACAGAGTGTTACAAAGATTATCTTTTTTATCAAAAGGGGTGGTGTGTGTGTGTATATAAATACAAAGTGTTAAGGTGCTCACTTGATCTGTTTGAAAGAGTAGAAGATTTGCAAGCAGAGCATCAGGCGTAGGTGAGAATGACTCTCAGCAACAGTAAATAAGGAAATTAATAGAAATTTAATGAGGCAAAATTACTTCAAGAAGAGATTATTCCATGGAGTGTGTTTAAAGGAAAGACACAGGACTTTCTGGAGAGCAAAGAATCTGTTATCAGATTTATGTACATATCTAAATTCTGCAGTCACGAGAAATGCAGAGGGTGTCATATATGTAAAGAGCTGCTTGCACGATCGTTCTTTTAAAGCTTATTGCAAAGTAAATTCAGTATTACTCCTGAAAGGACCTGCCTACTGAGAAACTTCATGCTAAATTTGAGAACTTGAATCTTAAATATGAGAACACTTTGAGTTTTGTGTTGGAAGTCTCATAATAATGCTTTTCATGAGAATCAGACAGTGTATGTACTCCTTTCTCAATAGCCTTGGCTGGGTTTTGTTGGTTTTTTTTTTTTGTTTGAATAGCAGCACACTTGTTACAGGTATTTAACAGATTATTGTGCTTAGCTAATTCTAACTTCACCTAACTGGTAGAAAATTGATTTGTAATTTGACAATATAAACAGAGCGAGTTCAGTGCAGCCTGGCTGGAGCTTGACTGGAGTTAATCTAATTGCTGCAGAGAGAAAGATAAGCCATCAAGTTTAATAATAAGGACTATTGTTTTAATGCTCAGGATAGATTTACTTTGAGCTGTTCTTTACATCTGATTTACTAATTGCCACTTGAATAAAAAGAAGGGGGCATATTTTCAAGTTGTGACGTGAGAAGTTGATTACTGGCCTGGGTAGCACCAAGTGAAGTTTGGTGTTAGAGAAGTCACTAATTCAAACAGATCGTGATTGTGCTGATGCTGCTGTTTAAACTATGAGTTGTGTGGTTTATTCACCTGACTTTGGAGTTGGCTTTTGTTAGGTTTACATTTAAATGTGTAATGACTTTTTAAAGATACAGGTAAATTTTAACGAGTGGATGGGATGGGAATGTCCCTACAGAAGTTGTTTTATCTTTAACTTACATAGAATATGAGAACCTGTAGCATCACAATGTAATCCAGCAAGTAAGTAGTGCATTGCTTATCCAGGTAGTTCAGCCAGTTGTGAAAGTAATGTTAGTTTCAAAAATTATTTCTAAATTTAATCTGTTTACTTAGAGGGTTACTGAGGGTTAACATTTCATATGTTATAATGAGCAGCTTCTGGTTCCTCATCCTCTTTAGGTTTATGGCTCATCCATAACAGAATGGGCACCAAGCAGTTGAAATGGCAGATCTGTGCTTGGCCTTTTATGTCATTTGTGCTCTGCAGAGGAATCTGATGCCTCTCTTGAGCACTTTGTGCCCTGGTTATGTAAGTTATTCAGTATAACAATGTATTTTTAAAAGGATCTGTATTCTTGTTTGGTAGGCTTTTTGTGAAAGGTGTTCAGTATTCACAAATATTCACTGTGTCCCGAGTCAGTATAAAATTAAAATTCTGATCAAAAAGAAAATCTTTAGTAGCTTATTCAATGCCATAAAGACATTCCTTTAATATTTGCAACTGTTCTTTCAGCATTTTGAAGACATATTTAAGTAGTTCTATATTGTGCAGTGTATCTAATTTCCAACATGAGATGTTTGAGATAAAAATCATATAGCAGAATATAAGAATTGAAGCACGAAGAAGGAAGCTACAAAGACCAGCTTAAAGCTTTCACATCATATATGTTCTGTTTGATCTGATGTTTGAACAGCCACAGTCAAGAGTACCTTGAGCTGTTCTGCATTTCCAAATCAGACTATGCATTCAGGTGTCTACTTCAGAAATTTTAAGCACTAGCTAGATCATTTATTTAAAGAAGCTGTAAGTCCAGAACAATGGTGTGAAGGGTAGTAAAAGTTTGGGGTAGAATCAATCATCTTGGAATGGCTATGTTTTTATAAGGATCTCTTATTGCTGTTAAATGGAATTGACTATGTTTGTGTTAAATCTGAAACAGTTATTACATTTTTTCAAATATTGTCATATGATAAGCTAACCCATTGTTGGTTTTTTTTTATTATTTAAAATAATAGTCTGTGTTGAATTTTGTCTTCTGATTTAAATACATAATAAAATTATTACAGAAAGTTGTTAAAGAAACACATTCTCATGTTCCTTCACCTTTTCACACTTTAAAGTCAGAAAATCCCCATCTGTATGACATAACTGTCCCACCTTCCATCTTTTTCTTGCCTCACCGCATCACAAATGCTTCCTCATCTCCCATTGAGCTCAAAGGTGCAGCAGACATGATTTCATTTGAGCTAATTTAATGCAGAAGTGAATTCATGTACCTGAAGGCTTGGCTTGTAGTTTATTGGTATAGTAAAAAAAGTTCAACTTGTTGTACTCTGCCAGTCATTTGGATAAACTCTTTGTCACTTGATTTTCAGTACATTAAAAGTGATGTTTCAAGGCTGAAAAATCAGTAGTCAGCTATTGACTGACTGTTAAACTTGACCCTTCATTGTTATTCCTAATATAAATTACCAATAATGAAAAAGTCTGTTTTGTTTGGATTTATGACCTAAGAATGTCCATAGTCCAAGAAGCTAAAGATGAATGAGTTTGCTGAGCAGCATCTTAGCTAAACATTTTTCTTTCCTTGACAGAACATTAGATTGTGACTAATGAGGTGTTTGAGGAGAGGCTGAACAAGAGCTGTTCATTTAAGAGGTTCTTGCCTTCTGTCAGAGCAATCCAGAATTGGCTCCGACTGCTGCAGAGGAGCAGTGCCAAGGATGGGCTTGGGAGGATTCTCCCAGTGAAACTGGCTTCTGGAAGTGTTTCTGTTGAAACTCAAGGGATGAAAACCTCGGGTTCTTCCTTTACAGTTGCTGACCTGTGCTAAGTTTTAACTTTACCTTTCCATCTCCTTCTCTTGACTATTTATTCCTTTCTAAAATGAGGCAGCTCTGTAAAGGCTAAGACTGCCTAAACAGAGCCTTATTAAATATCAGTGTCCCAAAGCTCAGTGGTGAATTCTGGTAAGTGAGCAGAATATTATCTGGATGTGTCATTTCCTGGAGTCCCCCTCAAAGTGTGTCCTTTTGGTGTTGTGAGGACACACTGCCAAAGTTGTTCCCTTGGTGCAAATGGAGAAATTTGCCAACCACATCAAACATCACATCAGAAGTTAAATGAACACCAAACTAGATCAGCCCAGATAGGAACACATCCTTCAAGCCTATGAATAAATGCAAAACAAACTAATTTCTGGGTGTGTGGGATTCCACAGATTATGTTTGGAATTGTTTTGTCACTGTGGCTATGAATTCTTGAAATAATGCTGTTTTATTCATTGTTGTTATTGTTAAGGTTTTTTTCTCTTTTGTTTTGGGTTGTTTTTTATGGGGCTTTGCCTGTTTGGTCTTTTAATGCTGGTTTTCACAACTGAGTAAAATCTTATAATGAGTTAATAGGTAGCTTTTTATGTCCATTTTAAAACTTATAGTTCAACAAGGGCCAGACCTGTTATTTTGAGATTTCAAATGGCTTCAAACACTGTAGTGATTCTATATTGCTCTCAGAGATGGGGAAAGCCAAAAGAAATAGTTTCAAGAAAACAAAAAATTAAAACCACTTGTTATGCAAGTGTTGGAGTTATGGTTGCTAATAATTAATTTTTTCAAAGTCCTGTATTCTTCTAGGCCTGCTTTCCATCTGCAGCTGAAGTGCCTCAGGGACTTTGATTATTTTACAAATATTATTTTAAATCTGACCTCTTAAAGCTGTGAGGCTGTTTTCAGGTATTCCAGATGAATTGGAAAATGAATGTTTGTGACTGGGGCAGGGAGGCAGCACAGAAAATTGTGCTTTGTGCTCAGCAGCTCTTAGGAAGTTGTGGGTATCAAAGTACGTGACTTTGCCTGCAGAAAGCTTTTCCTCTTGCAAGTCCCAGTGCCAGCTGAAGGCTCCTGCCCCAAACTGCCTGTCCCTGCCCTTCTGCCAGATGTTACTGAGCCAGGAAAGAGCATCCTGTGCGTTTTCCTTCAAGCACTACTGTTCATGTCAGCTGGAAAGGTTCCTCCCCCTTCTTTCAGTAGTTTAAGCTACTCTGCTTGGTTTGGTTTTCTGGAGAAGTGATTTTTGTTTGTTTGGTTGGGTTTTTTCCTGTAATAGAATAGAGGACTCAGGAGTCTGCTTTCACATGAAAGTAGCATTTGCCTAAACTGTTTTCCTAACCTTTTGTTTGTCTGGAATTATATGTCTAGGGTCACAATAATCTGCCTTAAAAACAGAACATTGCTCAGTGTGACATTATTAGTGTAAATTGTGAGCATAGGAGCCAGAAATTTAGAAAAAAAATTAAAATTCTCTTTCTATTTGTACCTTTATACTACTATAAATTTAAGTGGGTTTCCCCCCCCCCCTTCATTCCTTTGCTTTTGATGGATTTTCTGTTGTTTTTTCTTCTGCTGCTGTATAGTGTAGTTTTCAAAGGGCTTTTTGAAGTACCTCCTGAGGCTCTTGGGTCACTCTTCATAGGAAAGTAAGGAACCAAGAAAAGGCAAGGAAATGAGAATGTGTTTCTAAAAATGTACTTGTTGGTAACCATAGCTTCTGTTTTTTTCTCCTCATTTTCATACCTTCATTAGTCAAAGAATTGTTTTCTTCTGTTTATACAACAGCACTTTATATTCTTTTCCATCAACAGAAACTGAAACATTTACACTTGATTTTTCAGCAGGGCTCTAAAGTAGTGGATTAGTGGAGTGTTGCCTTGGACAAAGAGGGGAACCACTGTCACCAGTTAAAACCAGTAAAGAGTGAGCAAGTTAAAAGTAGCAGGGTGATGCTATAGTACCATGATAAAAGCAATTGCATTTTAAGTATGTTTAAGCAAGATACCTTTAAAAAAAAGAAACCCAACACAGAAATTAATGAGTTTATGACAGTGTAATTTAGTCTGTGGGGTTTTTTAATTTCACTTTGAGGACTCCAGCAATTTTCAAAAATTTGCTGCACTGGATTGATAGTCCCATCCTATGTTTTTTATTGTGCAGCTGTCAGTGAACACCCATTTTGTGTTCTGCATACCTGTTGCACATTCCTGTGTACATTTAATCCTAACTTTTTTTTTTTTTTTTAATTCTGACTGAATTTAAAAGAAAGCAGTTTGTCTGTGGGTGTTTTCTTTCAAAATTATCCACAGGGTAATGTATAACTAAAAGGAAAATTCACTTTTCCTCCAAGGTGCTGTCTTAAGGATGTTTTGCTGCTAATACTTGAGTCACAAGTACTTCCACAGTGTTATCTGAAATATTTCTGTTCTGGTGGATTTTATTTGTCTCAGGCAAAGATATAAATGTGCTGTGCTGGATGTTGGGTATGGCAGTGGTTATTTCTGGCCAGAAGGTTATGGCAAAGATAAATAATGTGTATAAAACATCCAAGCAATGGAATATTGTGTGGAAAGATTGATACTTGCACAATAGTTTTGGTCATGGCAGATTATGAGGAGAAAGGGGCAAAACTGGCACAATTTTCACCAGCTAATTGATCAATGAGCAATGTTAGAAAAAAAGTCATAGAATGGATAAATTCGAAGAGAAGAGAAGGAAAATGAAATTGTCATCTTTTATTTTTTCCACAAATTAGGAGCATTTCCCATGAGAAAGAATCATCTTGGAGATGGGCAGTGCAGGCTGTAATTAGTGTCAAGGCTGATAACAAGATCAGGTAGGGCAAGGCTAAAGTTGTTAAAAAGCTTAAAAGGTTGTTTGTGTTTGGGGGAAGAAAAGGAGAAGAGATGGATTGTAGTAATGAATCAAGTAGATAAATTCCTTGCTCTTTTGTCCAGCTGTCTTTGGACAGACATCCTTTGGGGAAGTTTAAATCTCTATATGAAAAGAGTGAATGTCGCAAGGAACTCCTCACTTTCTGTTTCTCCACTTTGCAAGTGGGAGAAGCAGGCTCCTTGCATGTTCTCTGCTAACTTCTGCCAATTCACTGAGCATGTTGAAAAGGCTGACTGTGGACTAGGAAGGTGAGTTTAAGACCTGGCATCATCCTTTTCACACAAGTGAACAAGTTGCACATTTTGCAGCATCAGTGAAAAAAGCACCTTCAAAGTAATCTTGTTTTGTGCTGTTTTAAGATAAGAGCGCTCCTCTCTATTTTTTTCTTCTTTTTTCTTTCTTTTTTTTTCATTTCCTTTCCAAACACTTGTCACACAGAGCTCTTCAGTACTGAATTGTGCTGCTTCAGAGGGGACAGCTTACAAAACACAAACCTAGTGAACATCCTCACTTCTCACTGCAAATCTCCTAAAACGCACATGGTGCATCCTTGGCGTTCCTACATCCATCTTTCCCATCCCAGTATCCGTGTACAAGAAAGGATGTGATCCCAGCAGTTCTGTTTGGGAAGACTGTAGGGGATGAAATGTGAAGCAAATATTTGGGAAGAACACTAAACTCTGTGTCTCGCTGTGGCCCCGTTGCTGATGTAGTGCAGAGGACAATGCCACGCTCTGCTGTGTCCTGCTAAGCATTAGGTGGCAGTAGCGTGTTGTATTTGGCAGCTGCTTTGTCGCTGGGTTTTTATCTTTGGTATCTTCGGTGCAGTTTCAGAAATGGAGAAAACACGTATTTTATTTTTATAAAATGCTGATTTATGTTTGCTTTGGCTGTGGGAGTGTAAGGGCAGCTGTTTGGAGTCCCGTGTGCATAGGTGGGATTAGTGTGCTGTACTGTGTGTGCACTGTCCATGACTTACTTTCTGCTCTGTAGTACCTAACAGTGATAGCATTAACCACACATATCCTGATGATAAATATGCTGTTAATGGCCAAGTGAGTTTAGTTCTGCAGCCCTTACTTTTTCATAAGCTGTTAAAAATATATATATCATATATATAGAGATCTATAGATATAGATATAGATATCTCTATAGTATAGCCTGTTAGATGAAGTAGGTTTGGGGCTTTTTTTTTTCTTGCTTTTAGTCTTTATGCTTGGATAAAAAACAATCTTAGACTCAAGAGAAAGTTGGTAGAAACATAATTAACCTTTCAGCACAGTGGTGTTATTGTCATTCCAGGTCTTGGACAAATGCAGTTACCTTGTGACTCTTTTGGGAGGGTGCTTTTTCCCTTCATCCTTGTTTCTCCCAGATAAAGGATTTCAAGGGTTTCAGAACTGTGTTGCATTGTAGTAATTGGGCAGGATGATCAATTAATGGAAGAAGAGCAAGAAAGTGTTGACAGAACATGCTATCTAATTAGTACCTGATGGACCATGTAGGCCACAGAGCCCAGACTGTGATGTTGCCTCAGGGTGGCAACTATACAAGACCTTTATATGCAAAATAGGCCTTTGGAAAAGCCAGGGAAGGAAGTCTTCACTGCTGAAATATTTCACTTTCCACTGCAGCCTTGGGGGCAACTTCATACTTCACAGAAGGAGCACATATCAAAATTATCAACCCTGTGTTTTATACACATCTTGCTCTGAAGTCATGTTGCCTTTGGTTTGCTCAGGTATTTTTTAATGGAAAAGCTGATCTACAAATAGGTGTTTTGTTCTTTTTTTTTAAGTAAAATTGTATAGTAAGAGAGAAATACTAGGGCAGTAAGATTTCCTGATGGCTCCTGTGATAAAAGGGCAAGCAAAAGGATTCTAAGTGACAAGCAGCCAGCACCACAGTGCTTGAGGGTTCCACCCCAATTGGTGTTCGATTACACAACAGTGCTCAAGAGTTTTTCAGGTGAAACTTAAGTCATTCTGAATTGAAAAGCACTTTGAATCTAGGAGGGTAGGATGCCAGAATTATTTAGTTACTGGTGTATAAATATATTGGTAATTAATTCACATTCTTCATTCAAAAGTTCTTCCTGCAGTGACAGAAGTTTAATGTTTAGATGGTTGAATTAAAGATTTTTTTAAAACTAACTCATTTTCTCCTGCAGTTTAAACTTCTTTGTTTTACTAAGATAAACATCTTCCTGTTTCAGAATACCATTATTGTGTAAATAATCTCTCTTTTATTTGTGTGTAAAATAGTGTATTTTTTTTACCTTGCCCTAATTTTATAAGTTCAGCTGGTGAAGCTGGAAAATGGCTTCTTACTGTGACCTTTCAGTGAGTGCCACAGGGTGGGGGCCAAGTGCATATTTGTCACTTTTTTCCTTGATTGTCACAGGTGGCTAAAACGTGCTTTTCTTAAATTTTATTAGCCAAAAGTTCAAATTCCAGTTTAATAAAATGGATAATTTGGCCTGTGTTCTGATTTAAAAGCCATTCCAGAATGGATTGTGCAAGAAAAACAGTTGGGCCCTAGAGCACAGCAGGCTGTGTGTGTATCCTGCCCACAAGCACAGCAAATGCTCATTTGGAGGAGTTGTGCTTGGGTGCTCAGCTATGGCTGACACATGCATGGCAAAGGTAATACCAGATCTGGGTGTTCATTCTGTTACAGGCTGATGGGGATTTGCAGCTGAAAGTGTTCAGGATGACAATGGAGGTAAAAATTAGCCAAAGTGATAACTTTAAATGTAATTACAGAGCTCTCGGAGTGTCGTAATTGCATTATATGGTTCCTTTTCTGTGTCCAGCAGGGAGACTGCTCAGCTTTACATTTTGGTGCTTTATCAGCTGGTCTGGAACTTTAAAGACATGCTGCATAATTTGAAAATATTGCTACAAGCCCTGTAATGACAGTTCAGAACTGGAAATGTGCAGTTTTGCCAGGGTGTGGGGTGATGAGGGGAACCCACTCTCCTACACTGTGTTAAGCTTAGCTGATAGTGTTTCAAATGCAGAAGTTTAATATCTTGGATAGCTTTAAACACAAATTTATTGAGCCCTGAGACCAATAGAAGCAGAATTACTTGTTCATGATGGCTGGGACCTGGATCAGCCACGCTTTGAACTGTCTGAGGACAGAGATTTCAGGGTGGGTACGCTGCATAAAAACCCAAAGTCAGTCTGAACTTCACAGTGGAGGCAGGGTTTTCCCACAAGCTCTCACACTGATCTCTCCTGCTCACAGTCTGCAGCAAGAGACCCTCTGATAAGCACTTCTGGATCAAAACAACAAAACTGTCTCCAAATGTAATTTCAGAAAGAGGCAAAATGCTGCACTTAATTGTCCAGACTTGATGCCAAAGCTATGGGAAGATGAAGACTGAACACAGTCTTTTTGTGGAGAGAGAGAAAAAAACTGAATACAAAGAGAGTGTCAGCCTACCATAATATTTTGATTTTTGAAATGATTTTAAATAATTGTTGATTTCTGAGATATTTATAGATGTGGCTTAAATATTGTGGTCATATGGCCAGATTGAGAGATTTTGTTTTAGGAATTGTAATAGCTTTCTTACAAAAATGTGTCCTCATGGTCTGTAAATAACTAGAGAAATAGATGCAATTATATGACCCAATCCAGCCCTTGTTTAGCAGTTAATTTCTCCAGTTTTCTATGAGCATTTGTTCCGACCTACACAGATTTGGTTGTTGGTTTAAATCTAGCCAAGACTGGTGGTGTCTTAATTGCTACCACAGAGCAACCATTTGGCCTGTGTGAGATGAATGTTGTCAAGGTACCTTCTGCAAGGCGGACATTCATCCACTGGGAATGTATCAAGAAAGTTTTCATTAATTGGTCCCTTTGTTGGCATTTGTGGCAGAGCAGCCAAAAACTGAGTATGAACAGACACTATGTCAGGGGGTGAGATTTATTGGCAAGTCTCAGTAAAAACTGGTATTTACTACATATATTGTAAGCAAGGGCAGAGGAGTTTCCTCCTAAGAGCAGCCTGGCATTAAATTTACTGAGGTTTTTGTTTTGTTTTTTTAAGGCAGGGAAATATAGCAGGAATTCATACTCAATCAGAAGTTAAATAGGAAATAGCCAGTTAATATTTTTCTTCATCATGTTGACTGTCTTGCAGTTCCTTTTTAATGTGAAGTGAAGTGTTATGATGGGCTCTGTAACGTACAGACAGATTTGCGTGGCCCTATGGATGTGTCAGATGAGAACACTTGACAGTTTTTGTCCTGACTTCATTTGCTTAACCTGTGGATAATGACAATTACAGTTGTTAATGTATACACATAGAATAAAGCATGACAAATGTTTTTCAACATAGCTCCCAATTTCGATATTTTTATGTTCACATTAATTTCTGCATTTTGATCTTGTTGCTTTATTAAAAGGATGCACTTCATTGTATTGCAAAGGACATAATGATTTGTGCATTTTGTCTAAGTGCAGCATGATTGTTTAATTTTGTACAGAGTAAGGCTGTTTGCATGAGGCTTTCTGTTCTGCTTGCTTAAGCCCATTTTAACTTCTTTTTTCTTTTTTTATGACATAATGTGCCATAAATAAAATAACAGTTTGGACTTACTACTGTGAGGGAGAGTTCTGATTCTGAATTTTGAATATATTGCCTGTTCGATATTGAGCTTTGATAAAGGAATAAATAGATTGAACCCCCTAGTACTGATAATGTGATTGAAAATTACTTGGTATTAATCTGTGCAGTTCCCATAAGGAGTCAAAGTTTCATCCTCTTGAATTCCCAGCCATGAGTCTGGCCATGTGGTTGGAAGATTTTGGGCTTCTCTCTTCATCCAGCTGATTCCAGTGTTTCCCCTGTCCTCATTCTCTGCTCCGAGCAGCAGTGTCCAGTGTCTCCTGCCAGGACAGGGCTGGCAGTGCTGTGTCCTGCTCCCATCCCACACTATCCCCTGCTTTTCCAGGGCCTCTTCCACTTGTGCCATGTTAGTCCATCCAACCCTTTCGTGGCTTGGATCTCTTCTGTTTGCAGTTTTAATTCAAAAATATACCTGCACCAGATACGAAGTGTTCTCTTTGTCAAGTTTGGATTGAATTTCTCTTCCCCGACCATTATTGAGTGTCTTTCATCACTGCTTATTTTTTAATATAAATACTCATCTTTGTACACATTCCACAAGGTGTTGCAGTGTAGCTTTTTTTAATTGTTTTTTTAAAACAGGTAATTCATTGTTGGGTGGAAATCATACTTCTCCTTGCACTCCATGGATAAATAATGCCTATAAAAATGCTGTAGCTGCTATTATATGCCTAAAATGGAGAAAGGGCTAAGGATGCTGAGATGCTGAGTTAATTTGAGATGTTAATATTCTATCATTTGCTCTTTAATTTTAAGGTCAGGTTTAGTCATTAGATTTAAGTTCTTTCAAACTTTAAAAATACTTTGTGCATCTGAGTAATCCCCTGGTAAAATCCTACTACTCAGTTTACTCAGGGCACATCTCCAGCTTTAAATATATCCCTTATTCAGATATAGACACACATCCCTATGGAAATAAAGCAGGAATTCAAGACTTGTCTAAACTTGTCAGTTCAATTTAGCAAGGTGATTCCATGAGACTGCAGATGATTTCAGAGTTAAAAATCTTTAATAAATCAGGTAGTTTAGAAATTTCCTGTGCTGTGTTGATTTAGTAACTACTTAATGGCTACTTTGACTCATGATAGTAAATCCAGAATAATTTAACTTGAATTTTTAAGCTCTGATGGTTTCATCATTGTTCCATGCCTGTCATTACTTTTGAATTTTAGAACCTTAACAGTAGTTTATCTTATGGGGAAAAAATATCTTAATAGTGTATAATAAAAAATTCAAACTCTGAAAATATTTTTCCAAATTAATCATCTCAGAAGTGACGATCAAGAATTCAATGCAGCTGCATTTAATTCATCCTTTTTATATTACTTTTTATTTTCTGCTGAAGATTTCTGCAAAAGCTTGACAACTTTGGGGGAAATGTTGGGAAGTAGGGAAGACAAATCTGTAGAAGATAGAGAGCACTCCTGAGTTTGATCCAGGAAAAAAAATTAGAACTGATTTCTCTTAAGTTTCCTCAGTCAGAAAAAAGCAAGTTTACATTTTAAGTGGCTTATTTAAAAGCTATGTAATTTCAGCAGGGAGGAGTTTTTTACAGTTATCTGTGAAAATACACAGTAGTAGACCAAATAATTTTTTCATAAGTGAAATGAAAAATTGGAAGCAGTATTAGCCTAGAAAATGAAGCATCTTGGTTTGAGTTATGGAATTAGGGATGTGGTACATCTTCTGTTTTTGGAGTGAATAGCCTTTATACACAAGGCAAAATAGCTATAGTAATTGTATTAATTACTAAATGAGAAGGGATAAATTGCAAAATTTTTAAACCTTTTCTAAATAATCAGCCTTTTCAATCTGGAAGATTTCAATTCATGTGGAAAAGCAGCTGTGAGTAGAAGTTTGACCATGTTAAGTGGTTTAGTTGTCTTATATTCCACAGTTTAGGAGGAGATTGCAAATATAGTGTAAAACTCAGGTCTGTAATGTTTCACCCCTCCCACTGAGCTGTATTCAGCTGATTCTCACTGGGTGCTGTAAATGTCTTTTGAAAAATTAATTCATGAGCCCCAGTAAGAAATGTACATTACATTGATTTAACTAGAGGGTGTCTGCTTGCTAATTTGAATTTGATTAAACTCAGTCACCCTGTTACATTTATTGCCCAAAGTTCAGGAGCTGGTGGCAGGGTGGGGAGGACCTCAGCGTGGCATCTGCGGTGCTGGAGTTGCTCAGCCAGCTCTCGTGGCTCCTCATCCTGTGGTGTGAGAGCTCTTGAGGTCTGCTGATGTGTTACTGAGATGTACTGCCAGTTGTTGACTAAATTGTCACATGAACTACCAGGGATTAAAGTCCAGGGATTGATTCTGCAGTTCTTTAAAAGTGCAGAAGGGTCCAAGCTTCACGGAGTGTAAAGTAGGCAGAAATGCAGAGAGTAGCAGTTGAATGTGCTGCAGCATGTTCCAAATTCTTAAACAAACCTAACTGTGAGCTACACTGTACAAATAAGAATATCATAAATAAAATAGATGTTGGAACTCAAGGTATTTTCCTAGTCTACACTTGTAGCAACATTAACACCTTCTTTTTTGAGACAGAAAAGGTCTTTTTATGTGTTTAGTCTATATGCTGTAGCAGATATCAATGGCAGCAGATCAGCATAATGAAATACAAATAATTTACCTAAAAAAATTCCATGAAAAATTTCTAACTTTTTGAATATTTGAAAAAAGAATGAGAAGTGCAAACTGAACCTGTATCTGTGTTTCAGAGTATGTTTGCTAGGTGATACCTTGTTTCTCACAGTACCCAACCTGCTGAAAAGTACAGTCTGATGTATATGAAGAATATGAAAAATAACACAGTAGAATGCAGTTGTTTTATCAAGATATGATAATGATATTGTAATTGAAAAGGGCACAAGGTTATGTTTGTGTTAGCCAGATTTTCCTGTTGTCCTGCAGTGCCAAACATTTCACCAAGTCTCCAACAGATACTGCTTAAAGTGTGTTTTTCATACAAGCTTTGGACTTCAAGGGTTGTGCTTTTCCAAAATTCTTTCAGCAATTTCAAAAGGTAAAGGAAATTAAACCTTTAAGAAATTGTTTTTGAATTAAATTTTAGACCAAGAACTAAAATCCTCAAGAAATACTAGGACAATGTGACATTTAAGATAAACGTCAGGAGAGAGAGCAGGAATATCACATGTATGTTACCAGATGAACTAATACATTTCCAAAATTGATTGGTTTATTTTTTAGCATTCAGACTAACTGAAAAGCATCATATGTTGCAAAGTGATACAAATCCCAGACAGGGAGTCAGCAAGTTACTGCTAGTACAGCTGAAAACAGCAAATCAGGTTGGGCAGGTATCACCAACCTTCATCATTTTTCTTTCCCTCAGCTGGACTTGGGAAAGGATCGTTTACTATTTTTACAAAAGCCTAGAAAATAGTAACACATTAGTAAAAGTTAGTTTTGAACACCATTAACAGGATGAGTGCTCAGCAAAAAGTTATTTTTATGAAGTACTGTTGCCTCAAACTGCTGTACACACACAGATTTGAGTGTATCCAGTAACGGGGCTGAGAAGAGTGCTCAGGTAGGGGATGAATGACATGAACATCACCTGCACAGATCCTGCTGAGTGATATTGCAGGAGACATGGGGGCTGTGGCAGTGTGAGTAAACCCTTAGCAGTGGGTGCAGGAGGCAGAGATGAGCAGCGGTTCAGCTGGAGCTGAAGGAGGGAGGTCGAGTAGAAAACAGGGCCTGTCTGTTTGCATTACGGGGCCTGGGCAGGCTGCAGCTGAGATTAACCCAGAAATAAGGCTGAATGGGAAAGAGGAGGAGATCACAAACATCCCTCATATTTCACCTCCTGCAAAACAAAACCACAGCCCTGGCTCTGCTTCTTCAGGCAGCTCCTCTGAAGGTTACGCTGGAGAGGGAGCAGGATCTGACACAAGAATCAAGGAGTGAGGGGAGGTCCCAAAAAAGAGTGTGGTTGATTTATGTCTGAGGTATTGACAGAGGCCTTTAGAGTGCTCCCTCTGATCTTTGATACTTTTGTAAAGTGTCCTCTGTGTCTGAGTGGCTGAACAGTGTCTAAAACAACTGGAGAGAGGACACCTCATTTGCTGTCTTGGAGAGGGAAGAGAAGGATTTTTACTACAGACAAATTCCTGGATTTTAACAAGCTAGAGAGTAGGAAAATAAGTCAGTAAGAGCATAACAATAAGTACATAAATCCTTGAAGTACTTGTATGAATTACATACTTGAGATGAAATGAGGTCACTGGAATAAAAGAAGAATAAGAGGAGTATTAAAGAGCTGATGTTTGAGGATTTTTCTCAGTGTAGATATAGTTTGCTAAAGGCATTAGGTGATAATAGAGGGGAAAGGCCAAATGAGGAAGGAGCAAACAGGTTCAAAAGGCATGGAGACCAAAATGGAGAGAAATAGATAAATATAGATATAGATGTGTGTTTTAATGAGTGGATCCCCTACAATGGAGTTGATACAAGTTGGATGAAATTGTAGTCTTTCTAACATAAAAATTACGTAAACTGCAGATACTAAATTCTCCAAATCTATAGGAAAGGAGTTAAGGTCTATGTGATAAACCTGAAAAATAATTAATTTTCTGCATTATTCAAGAAATGAACAGAGTAGTGTTTTCTGCATTGATTATTATTTTCCATAGTACTTTTGTGATGTGTGGCTTCCTGTATTTTGCTGTCTCCTTCCAGTATAGTTCAGGATCATTTTTCAGACAAGGTTTTGGTGCAGCAAAGTGTGACCAGTTTCGTGGGTGTGTTCTCTCAACATTCTTGGCAGGAGAGAAGCCAGTAAGCTTAGCTCTGCTTTGGGTTGGTCTGTGATATTTCTGTGTATTTCTAAGAAACTGATGTGAGAAGGTGTGGTCTTTGTGGCCAAATATCTATCAGATATTAGTGCAATGACTAAAATTCATTTGGTTTTGTTTGCACCTCAGAATTTTGTCGTCTTCAGTTGAGGAGGTAGAAAAGGGATAGATCTTTATGGATCACAACTGTTCTTCAGCCGTATTTTCAGCAAGTTGTAAGATAGTGCTCAGTCTTGAACGCAGAGGAAACTTCCAAGTGGAACAAAACCAGGATTTTGCATCCAGACCTTGTATGTGAGGTTGGAGGTACATCCACTTGTATATGGAAAAACCTGTGAAAAAACCTGACTCAAAGCATTTCAATCAGCCATCCCTGCTGTTGTTGTGCAGGGGGTTTGTGTGGGTAACACCCATCAGTGCCAGTGACAGATACATCAGTGAGCAAATAGACTCCAGGAGAAGTTCTCCTTTACATTTGGGATTTTATCAACTACAGGTTACTAGTATTCTTCTTTTTCCAAAACGGATTATAAACTGAAACAGAGAGATTCATGTAATCAGAAATCTGCTTCAACACTTACAGGACAGGTGTTGCAGTGCCCCAGCTGATGTTGGTATAAAGAGCAGTTAAAGCTGCAGAGTAAGGGAGGACTTGGTCTGTGGCACAGTTATCAGCTGCTAGGCCTGATTATATTGCAACTTCCTCAACTTAAATGCTGTTTCCTGTTGCTCCATCACAGTTACTGAGCAATTTAAAATACCAGAAAAAAGAGATTACTGGAGATGGACTAAAGCTACAGGAAGATGGAGCTTTGAGGGTTCCTTTTCAGTGGACATTGGAACCACTCAAGTCCGCTCTGCTCAGAACAAATGAGAAAGAAAACGTGTTACCATTTTAATTATTGTTGCCTGTTTAGCATGGGATTTCTTGAATAACCATGTCCTTGAATAAACATTTCTTAACTAAAATGACACAATTTTGTAGCCAGTGATCCATGACTTTAAGTATTTGGAAGGGCTATTGATTCACTGAACTGGAAGAAATTAAAGACGTTGAGGCATATTTTCAAAAGTAGAATTACATGTAGTATAAATTATATTTGATCACATATATTTTATTTACCATTTAAATCATAAAAAGTGTTAGTCACATGTAATACAGCATTCAATTTATCTGTAGTAGCTTTAACTAAACACTGGTGGTTGTGTTGAAATCAGCTCTATGTAGTATCACGAGAGCTGCCAGCACCTCCTCTTGTTCCAGTGTCGTGGTCCCCTGCATGTACCTATTTCTGTTTGTGGTAGTCACTCTCTAGGTAAATTGTCCATAAGGCCAGTGATTCCATCAGCAAATTATCCAGAAAATGCCGTCAGTGCACATGGTGACACTTGTGCCACTGGTGGTTCTGCTGCCATTCCAGTGGGATAATTAAATTGGCAGGTTCCTCTCGTGCCCAGCGCCGTCATCTCCCTTCCTTTGGCTCCTCAGCTTAGACCTTCTCCTTCTCTCTGTCCTCCTAACTGAGTATCAAATGCATTATTGATTGCTCCTCTCCCACCCTCCTCACTTTGACTCCCCCAACCCTTTTTTTTTTTATGTTGTTTTTGATTGGCAGTATCATCCCGACAAACAGGAGGCAGATGTGCCAGCAGGAGAAGCGGAGGAGCGCGTGCAGCGGTTCATCGAAATTGATCAAGCGTGGAAAATTCTAGGGAACGAGGAGACAAAAAAAGAGTATGACCTGCAGCGGCGTGGTAGGTTCCTGCCAAGGAGTGCTGGAGTGGCAGCAGCTCTTTAAAAAAGCAGGGGCTGGGAGTGGTAGTTAGATGGTATTTTAAAATGCTTGTTTAGTGCTGAACCGAATGTTTCTTTCGCTCTTGTCCTACTTTCAAACGTGGCTCCATTATTTATAGCTTGTGCTACACATACATTAGCTGCTGAAAACACAGAATTACTTCCCAAAAAACGTTAGGGGGCATTATTCCTGGTAGTTTGAATTATTATGGAATTTATACTAATTGCAGACCTTAGCCCTTTTTATTTTATTAAGGTAGCTTCGTTAATTGTTCTTCATTTTAAGTTTTATGCTCCATTTTGTTGCAGTGTTTTAGATGGAAGTATTAATCCATCTGCACCTTCGTGTATGGATTTATAACCAGAATCAGTAGGACCCATTCTTTTCCATTGTGGGTGTTGGGTTGTGCTCATAATTCATCCATAGCCTAAACTAGCCTTTCTAAAGCAGGTTGGTAAATAATATTTCAATATAACATATTAACTAGGCAGCTCTAGCACGCATTCCTTTTTATAGCTCTCAGAAAATAGCTTCTTAAAACAGTGACAGGCTGTTGTGAGAAAGAAAGGGGGGAAATGTAGGTCAGGTCTGTCACACATGGGCTACCATTACATGAAGTGATAGGCTGTCTTTCTGCTCTGGCCTCAGGATAGGAGTCCCTCAGCCTTCCATTAGAACCTTCAATAAATGTATATCCACCCTACATGTTAATGGGGGGAGTCAATAATAGTGGCTTGCCCGTGGGGAAAACACTCGGTCGCACTCTGCAGCAACACACTGGGGCCCGGCATTGACGTGGAGCCACCACCAGTGCGGAATGTGCTGATAAAAGCCCACTGTCTGTGCAGCTTGTTATTGAATTCCCTGCCATTGTACGTTGGCACACCATCAGACCTTGCTCCCTCGTGCTGATTTTTAACTCCCCTGCCGCCGCCGGTGCCACAAGTTGGAGAGACAAAGGCGTAGTCGCTGTGGCACACAGGCATCACTGCGGGATAAAGAGGGTGATGGAGAGCTGGAGATACACAGGGTGAATTCTCCAGTTAAATAACCTTGTGTTTCAGACTTTGGGAGGAGAGGGGGAGGGCTGAAAACAGAGTTGTTGAATAAATATTTTAGAAGAATGGAAAAGATTGGCTCTTGTTCTATTTGTAATGTAAACAGTATTAAGATCAGACTTAAATAAATTTTTCATCTCAAAGTTATTTTTTAAATGCCTGAAGGTGATGTCAGAACAGGAATTTCTGCTGCTCAGTGCTCTCATGTTGTACTTTCACAATTTTAATATTGGTTGTGCCTTCTCTTCTCACAAATCCTATGTGCAGAGGGAAAAGGAAATACTAGAGGTTGAGTTGGGAATCTTCTCGGTATTTGGTGAGTTTTACCTAAAGTTTAAATTCAGACTATGAAGTTCTATTTTGCCTGGATCAGTTTAATCCACTGGAGCAGAGAGCTACATCAAGATTTTGTTTTCCCTTGGGATTTAAGGACATTGCTATAAATTAGTTTTGGTCATAAATTGAAGATTATCTCTATTTTCTGAGATTCTTTTGCATTGAGATGAGTTCTTCAAAAAGCCATCTCAAGATTCTGTATAAAAGACTTGTTAAATAGAGAAATCAGATTGTACCTGCATTTAGGCAGGTGTTTGGTAGTGGGATGTGATGGGACATTCTGTTTTAGCACAGAGGGTGCCATTCCCAGGGCGCCCCGTGTTTCAGACTGAGCCACACCTAACACACATGTGCAATGCTTGCTGCATTCTTTCCAGCATGTTCCCTGGCAGCAAAATGATGGGGAAATAAATTCTAGTTCTTTGAATGCCTGTCAAGCTGCTTCTGAAGTCATGATTCTAGACAAATTCGTAGACACTGCCATAAAAGCTCAGAGAAACAAAGGGATTGAGACAGCAGCTAAGGGGAATAGTGATGAGAGAGAGAATACAGCAAGTTAGGAAGATGCAAAGGAAGGCCAGGAAGCAGGATCTGAAGGATGCCAGTGTGTGTGTGGGGCTGCCCATCAGCAGGAAGCCCTTTGCACTGCACTCATTTCCCCATTTCACAGATTGTTTATTTCTGTGTACCTTCTTGTCTTACACTAACTAAATCTTAATTATTTGGCTCAGAAATTCAGTAGCCAGAGAAGGTCCAAGGAGATGAAATTCTGTGGGGCTCTATGGTTTTAATTTTCTGTTTGAATTGTTGAGAATAACAAGTGAATGTGCTTTTATATCTTAATACTGCTTTTCTCTGAAGGTTTCCCAATAATCTCCTAATTTTTTTTTGTGCCTTCAGGCCATAGCATTAAAGGGGAAGGGACAAACCACAGACTGTTCAGAGGTTAGGCTAAATACTTATCCAACTTTTTCTGATCTGGAAATCTTATAAGAACTGCCTTTTTGTATGTTTTCTGATTTTTTTTTTCCAATTCATTGTTTTGTCATAGAAGAATACTTTTTATGATGGTGAATATCTTGCTTACAGTCCCTGTGAAAAATTTGGGGGATGGGAACAAAAAAATCTGCATAACAATTTACCTATGAAGAATGGACTTTGGTTTTTTTGTCAATAGATTTTCTCTTTTGATTTTTCCATTCTTTGTTTGATATCTCATTTAAAAAAATGAATATGCAATTAAAATCAAGCTTGACTCTGATAATGACCAAAAGTTTTTAGTGTGGATAAAACCTGTTTCACATTTCTCATGTTAGAAATCATCTGAACCCTGAAAGTTCATGCTTTTGTGTCACAGCTGGAAAGAAATAAAACTTCTCACAGAATCAGAGAATCTCACAGGCTGGAAGAGCTTTTCAGCCATCCAGATCAGTCTCCTACCTAAAGCCAGTCCTTATGCTCAGCCCTTCTCCAGCCTAGCTTTATTGTCTCCAAGGATGGAGATTCTCTATCCTTGCTGCTCTGGGCAGCATTTCCAGTGTTGGAACACCCTCATGGCAGAAAAACACACCAAACAAACGAAAACCAAACCCCAAACCAACCAAAATATGTTTTGCTTCTCTCAAGTCATATATAAGGACTTCACAACTTGTGCCTTTCACTTCTCTTCCTTCCTGTGTGCACCTCTGAGAAGTCTCTCACTCTTTGATGTCCCTGCCAGCCCATCTCTGTATCCTACCCAGGGCCCTTTGTAGCAGCCCTGCAACATTTCTTCATTTTTGTTGATGTATACAAGGGAGCTGTAGCTAAACAATCACATCCCCAAGGTAATAATATGAATTCATTTCATGTCTTAATTATTGATTGATTTTATGTTGTAACTATTAATGGTTGATTAGCAGAAAGGTCACAAAATTAAATCAATGAATTGGTGCCTTAGATTCATTTCTGGTGATGAATATAGCAAATAATTTAAAGTTAGTAATGGAATCGACACTAAAAAAACAGTTGCTTTATATGATTTTGGGTGGCAGATTTAAGAATCTAGGGTGGTTTGTTTTTTTTCTATGTATGGCTCTAGTGAGGTTCAATCAAGGATTGTCCATTTCCACATGAGGATGGACACAGATGTCCATAACTCACAGAATCACCAAATGGTTTGGGTTGGAAAATACCTTAAAGACCAGCCTGTTCCAGCCCCTCCACCATGGGCAAGGACACCTTCTACAGGACCAGGTTGCTCTGAGCCTCATCCAGCCTGGCCTTGGGCACCCACAGCTTCTCTGGGCAGCCTGGGCCTCACCACCCTCACAGCCAAATATTTTTTTCCCACTATCTAATGAAAACCTGCAATCTTTGAGTTTGAATCCATTCTTTCTTGTCCTGTCACTAAATGCCCTGGTAAAAACTCCCTCTCATCTTCCCTGTAGCCTCCAAGGGTTCATAGGGTGGAGGAAGGAGTTTTCACATCTTGGCACATTCCTCCTTTGGATTTTCAGTTTTTAAATTAACACTTCTAGAAGAATATTTTAGATACAATTTTCATACAGGAGTAACATTCCAACATAATTTCTGTTTTGTTCATGTGTTAGTTCTTAGGCATGAGGAATTCCAGGCTCTTACCTGGAATTGCTTGTGCCTCTGAGAATGGCTCTGGTTCCATCCTCTCTGTTCCTTTCCATCAGGCAGTGAGGCACAACATAAAAAATTGTACTTAGCCTAAAACAGCTCATTTTGTAATATCTGCTCACTAATACAAGCTTTGCTGACAATATCTGGTTTTGCAGTGTGCCAGGTTATGCTCTGTACGTGACAGGAGTGTATATTCCTTCTCCAGCCATGGATTTATGGCTGGAGCCCCTCAGCTGGAGCACAAGCCTTTGAACTCTTGGATTTTAAATCTCATCTGCAACAAGTGGGGCAGGATTGTTTCGGTATTTTTATAAAAAACATATCTCTTTGTTATGAAAATTCTTAACACATGACTTTGTTAAAATTTCAAATTAAGTGGGATTGTTTTAAATTAACTGAAAAGACTTAAATTTAAGTAATCATTTCAAAACTGAAAAGCCTATTAGAAAAAATTAACCTGTGAAAACTTGTGATTTTTCTGCAGAATAGATACTGTGAATGGTATTTGACTGACAGTACATATCTTGAAGTTTAATTGTGTTTGGTTTGAAAAAAAAAAATCAATCCTAAGTATGTAAGCCTGATAAAGAGCTAGAAAAATCTTTCAAGTATTATGACTATTTTTACTATAACCATAAACTGTTAAAAGGGTTGAATTTCCATTTACTGCTTGCAATTCTTTCCCTAAAACTCAGCCTTAAATACCCAAGAAATATTTATTGTATCTCCAAGTGAAACTTAAATACCTTTTCTCTTTTACAATTTCTGAATGACCCAGCAAGGGCTCTAGTAAAGCTTTACTGAACCAAGCTGCTAATAGTTATTTAATGTTGTTCTGTAGCCTGAAAGAATCTCAGTAGATTTTTCCTTTTAATCTCTTTGAATTGCAGGCTCATAAACCTCTCTGATGAGTCTGCCAGTGTTTTCTTAGATCTTGCAGTTGAGACAATGGAGCTGCAGAATCCTTTCACCTCTTGTTGTCAGACAAATCCAATAGATGGCAAAGCCAGGCAGGCTGTGCTGCTGGGGAATTAAAATTCGTTTCACGAGGTCCTCGTGTTTCCCCCTGTATGTTCAGGGTGTGTTTCAGAAATGACAGCTCTGTACAGAGTTTTACAGACATCACGTGCAAGGCCACCACGGAACTCAGCTCTGCTAAATTCCCACCCTCTTTCAGCCAGGGAGTGAAAATGGGACACCAGTTTACTTCAGACAAGCACCAGCAAGGAGCCATGGTTTTAATAGCAGTGATGCAGATGAAATGAGGAATTTTTCAGATTAAGAAAGCTGAATCACTGTGAGAGCCATTAGGTTGCAAATTCATAGTGGGTCGTGCCTCTGTTTTTAAGTAAGTGATTACCTCTGTTTCTGTCTCAAGGTGTGTTAGGCTGGGTAATGCATTTAGTAAGAGACCTAGAAAATAAAAAAGCTTTGTTCAACTCTGGAAAATGTTCCTCCTGCTTGAACCAGACAGGCAAATAAATGCAGTGTGCAAAACTGCCTGACAAGAGCTGTTACTGGATTATGTGTGAAGTTAAGAGTACTAATAAAAAAAACCAGTATTTTTTGGTAGATTTCAGACTTCACAGAATATGCTGAGTTGGAAGGGACTTGGGAGAATCACTGATGGCCTTGCACAGGACACCCCAAGAATCACCCTGTGCCTGAGAGCATTGTCCAAACACTCCTTGAGCTCTGTCATCCTTGGTGCAGTGAGCAGTTCCCTGAGGAGCCTGTTCAGTGCCCAGCCACCCTCTGGGTGAAGAACCTTTTCCTGATATCCAGCCTAAGCCTCCCAACTCAGCTTCAGGCCATTTCCTTGAGTCCTGTCCCTGGCCAAGAGAGTGAAGAGATCAGTACCTGCCCCTCCTCTTCCCATGGTGAGGATGTTGAAGACCACAATG